>NC_058084.1:240421748-240721748 GCF_014858855.1 Bufo gargarizans
TCTTTCCCCTAAAAATCTCTTTGGTTGCTTTTGCAGTATGCTTTGGATCATTGTCCATCTGCACTGTGAAGCGCTGTCCAATGAGTTCTGAAGCATTTGGCTTAATATGAGCAGATAATATTGCCTGAAACACTTCAGAATTAATCCTGCTGCTTTTGTCAGCAGTCACATCATCAATAACTACAAAAGAACCAGTTCGATTGGCAGCCATACATGCCCACGCCATGACACTACCACCACTATGCTTCACTGATTAGGTGGTATGCTTAGAATCATGAGCAGTTCCTTTTCTTCTCCATACTCTTCTCTTCCCATCACTCTGGTACAAGTTCATCTTGGTCTGATCTGTCCATAGGATGTTGTTCCAGAACTGTGAAGTCTTTTTAGATGTCGTTTGGCAAACTCTAATCTGGCCTTCCTGTTTTTGAGGCTCACCAATGGTTTACATCTTCTGGTGAACCCTTTGTATTCACTCTGGTGAAGTCTTCTCTTGATTGTTCTTTGACACACATACACCTACCTCCTGGAGAGTGTTCTGGATCTGGCCAACTGTTGTGAAGGGTGTTTTCTTCACCAGGGAAATAATTCTTTGGTCATCCACCACAGTTGTTTTCCGTGGTCTTCCGGGTCTTTTGGTGTTGCTGAGCTCATTGGTGGGTTCCTTCTTTTTAAGAATGTTCCAAACAGTTGTTTTGGCCATGCCTAATGTTTTTGCTATATCTCTGATGGGTTTGTTTAGTATTTTCAGCCTAATGATGACTTGCTTCACTGATAGGGACAGCTCTTTGGATTTCATCTTGAGATTTGACAGCAACAGATTCCAAATGCAAATAGCACACTTGAAATGAACTCTGGACCTTTTATCTGCTCATTGTAATTGGGACAATGAGGGAATGACACACACCTGGCCATGGAACAGCTGAGTAGCCAATTGTCCCTTAACAAGTGGTAGGCACATAAGCAAACTGTTGTAATTCCTACACCGTTCACCTGATTTGGATATAAATACCCTCAAATTAAAGCTGACAGTCTGCAGTTAAAGCACATCTTGTTTGTTTCATTTTAAATCCATTGTGGTGGCGTATAGAGCCAAAAATTTTAGAATTGTCGATAAATATAGATATATATATTACACACACACACACTCTCACACAACTTCATTTGGATCACATGACCCTGCATATTTTTTATTTAATATTTTTTTTATTTAATATAATGTTTTAACATATGACTGTTTTTTTTTTTTTATAAACATGTCCACATTTTTATATATGTAAATACAGGACTTCATATTTTTTATTTCATAATTCTTTTTATTTAATACATTTTTTAACATATATTGATATGACTGATCTTTTATAAACATATCCATATTTTTTATATTTTATATGTACAGTGGATATAAAAAGTCTACACGCCCCTGTTAAAATGTCAGGTTTCTGTGATGTAATAAAATCAGACAAAGATAAATCATTTCAGAACTTTTTCCACCTTTTTTAATGTGACCTCTAAACTGTACAACTCAATTGAAAAACAAACTGAAATCTTTCAGGTAGAGGGAAGAAAAAATCTAAAAATATAATATGGTTGCACTAGTGTGCACACCCTTAAACCTAATACTTTGTTGAAGCACCTTTTGATTTTTATTTCAGCACTCAGTCTTTTGGGGTATGAGTCCATCAGCATGGCACATTTTGACTCTGCAAGATTTGCCAACTCTTCTTTGCAAAAACACTCCAAATCTGTCAGATTGCGAGAGCATATCCTGTGCACAGCCCTCTTCAGATCACCCCTCAGATTTTCAATCTGATTCAGGTCTGGGCTCTGGCTGGGCCATTCCAAAACTTTTTAATCTTCTGGTGAATCCATTCCTTTGTTGATTTGGATGTATGCTTTGGGTCGTTGTCATGCTGAAAGATGAAGTGCCTTTTCATGTTCAGCTTTCTAGCAGAAGGCTGAAAGTTTTGTGCCAATATTGACTGGTATTTGGAACTGTTCATAATTCCCTGTAGCTTAACTAAGGCCCCAGTTCCAGCTGAAGAAAAACAGCCCCAAAGCATGATGCTGTCACCACCATGCTTCACTGTGGGGATGGCGTTCTTTTGGTTATGTGCAGTGTTTTTGCACCAAACATTTCTTTTGGAATTATGGCCAAAAAGTTCAACCTTGGTTTCTCAGACCATAACACCTTTTCCCACATGCTTTTGGGAAACTTCAGATGTGTTTTTGCAAAATGTAGCCTGGCTTGGATTAGGCCTGCACAATATATCGCCAAAGCAATCGAATCGCGATAATCGCTGATTGCTATATTGCGATTTGGCCGACCCAAAAATGCTGCGATTACTTACAATGATACACCCGCTGCACATCGCGGTCAGCGGGTGTATCAAGAGAGGGAGGAGGGGCTGGGGGCCGTCATCTGGATTAGGAATGAGAGCAGGGGAGCGGGGCAGTCCCTGTATTCAAATGCACCGGCCCCGCTCACTGTATAATATTATCTAACCTGTAGGCATTGTTAAAATAATCATGTTTAATCCGGCTGTATTACTTACAACTAGTTCTGTAGCAGAGGAAGGAGGAGGCACGCCGGGAAGGTGGTCAGGCGGCGCGTCAGTCACTAAGCCCGCGCTGCCAGCTCCATTCATAAAGTGGGCGGTGCGGGTGCATGACTTAGTGAGTGACGCGCTGACCGCCCTCCCTCCCAGCTTGCCTCCTCCCTCCTCTGCTATGGAACTTGTTGTAAGTCCTAACCTCAGTATCTGAGGAAAGGGATTTAGGGGTCATTATTTCAGAAGACTTAAAGGTAGGCAGACAATGTCATAGAGCAGCAGGAAATGCTAGCAGAATGCTTAGGTGTATAGGGAGAGGCATTACTAGTAGAAAGAGGGAGGTGCTCATGCCGCTCTACAGAGCACTAGTGAGACCTCATTTGGAGTATTGTGCTCAGTACTGGAGACCATATCTCCAGAAGGATATTGATACTTTGGAGAGAGTACAGAGAAGAGCTACTAAACTGGTACATGGATTGCAGGATAAAACTTACCAGGAAAGATTAAAGGACCTTAACATGTATAGCTTGGAAGAAAGACGAGACAGAGGGGATATGATAGAAACTGTTAAATACATAAAGGGAATCAACAAGGTAAAAGAGGAGAGAATATTTAAAAGAAGAAAAACTGCTACAAGAGGACATAGTTTTAAACCTTTGCCCCGCAAATTTAAAACTAATATCAGGAAGTATTACTTTACTGAGCGAGTAGTGGATGCATGGAATAGCCTTCCTGCAGAAGTGGTAGCTGCAAATACAGTGAAGGAGTTTAAGCATGCATGGGATAGGCATAAGGCCATCCTTCATATAAGATCCCAGGGGCTATCCATAGTACTTAGTATATTGGGCAGACTAGATGGGCCAAATGGTTCTTATCTGCCGACACATTCTATGTTTCTATGTAATACAGCCGGATTACACATGATTATTATAACAATGACTACAGGTTAGATAAGATTATACAACAGTGAGCGGGGCCGGTGCATTTGAACACAGAGACTGCACCGGTCCCCGCTCTAATTCCTAATCCAGATGCAGGCCCCCAGCCCCTGTATTGGGGGTCAGTCACACTACAGGGACACTGTTATGGGGGGGGGGGGATCTGTGGATGGCATGATGCTATATATGATGCTATATATTTGTCATCCACAGATGCCCCCATCACAGTGCCATTCACAGTGCCCCTCCATGACGGTGCCATCCACAGTGCCCCTCCATGACGGTGCCATCCACAGTGCCCCTCCATGACGGTGCCATCCACAGTGCCCCTCCATGACGGTGCCATCCACAGTGCCCCTCCATGACGGTGCCATCCACAGTGCCCCTCCATGACGGTGCCATCCACAGTGCCCCTCCATGACGGTGCCATCCACAGTGCCCCTCCATGACGGTGCCATCCACAGTGCCCCTCCATGACGGTGCCATCCACAGTGCCCCTCCATGACGGTGCCATCCACAGTGCCCCTCCATGACGGTGCCATCCACAGTGCCCCTCCATGACGGTGCCATCCACAGTGCCCCTCCATGACGGTGCCATCCACAGATTGCCCCTCCATGACGGTGCCATCCACAGATTGCCCCTCCATGACGGTGCCATCCACAGATTGCCCCCCCCCATAACGGTGCCATCCACAGATTGCCCCCCCCCATAACGGTGCCATCCACAGATTGCCCCCCCCCCCCATAACGGTGCCATCCACAGATTGCCCCCCCCCATAACGGTGCCATCCACAGATTGCCCCCCCCCCCATAACGGTGCCATCCACAGATTGCCCCCCCCCCATAACGGTGCCATCCACAGATTGCCCCCCCCCCATAACGGTGCCATCCACAGATTGCCCCCCCCCCCCCATAACGGTGTCATCCACAGATTGCCCCCCCCCCCCCCATAACGGTGTCATCCACAGATTGCCCCCCCCCCCCATAACGGTGTCATCCACAGATTGCCCCCCCCCCCCATAACGGTGTCATCCACAGATTGCCCCCCCCCCCATAACGGTGTCATCCACAGATTGCCCCCCCCCCCCCATAACGGTGTCATCCACAGATTGCCCCCCCCCCCATAACGGTGTCATCCACAGATGCCACCAATGATCGGGGGTGGGGGGCCGCACACTGGCCACCAATTAAATTAATACAATAGGGGGGGGCGCACACTGGTCACCAATGAAATTAATACAATGGAGGGAGGGAGGCCGCACACTGGCCACCAATGAAATTAATACAATGGAGGGAGGGAGGCCGCACACTGGCCACCAATGAAATTAATACAATGGAGGGAGGGAGGCCGCACACTGGCCACCAATGAAATTAATACAATGGAGGGAGGGAGGCCGCACACTGGCCACCAATGAAATTAATACAATAGAGGAAGGGAGGGGGGGCCGCACACTGGCCACCAATGAAATTAATACAATAGAGGAAGGGAGGGGGGGCCGCACACTGGCCACCAATGAAATTAATACAATGGAGGGAGGGAGGGGGTGTCGGGGGGGCGCACTGGCCACCAATGAAATTAAAACTGGGGATGGAGGGGGGTCTGCCCCCTGCTGCCTGGCAGCCCCTGATCTCTTACAGGGGGCTATGATACGCACAATTAACCCATCAGGTGCCGCACAGTTCGTAGTATAATCTAACTTGAAGCGTCCCCATCGCCATGGGAACGCCTGTGTGTTAGAATATACTGTCAGATCTGAGTTTTCAAGAAGTGAAAACTTAGATCTGAAAAAGCTTTAATGCAGACGGATCTTCGGATCCGTCTGTATGAAAGTAGCCAAAGGACACGGATCACGAACACGGATGACAATCTTGTGTGCATCCGTGTTTTTTCACTGACCCATTGACTTGAATGGGCCCATGAACCGTTGTCCGTCAAAAAATAGGACAGGTCATATTTTTGGGACGGACAGGAAACACAGATCACGGACGCGGATGAACAACGGTGCATTTTCCGAGTTTTCAACGGACCCATTGGAAAACGGAACAACGGACACAGATGACACAATGATTGTGTGCATGAGGCCTAACAAAGAGATCCCTCTGCTTTGGAAGCTCTCTGGACGATGGCTTTTGCTGTGAGAGGCGACTAAGAAAATTTCATGAAAGACCAACTACAGCAGCTGAACTTTATTTGGGGTTAATCAGGGGCACTTTAAATGATGGCCGGTGTATGCTGACTCCTATGTAACATGATTTTGAATGTGATTGCTTAATTCTGAACACGGCTACATCCCCAGTTATAAGAGGGTGTGCACACTTATGCAACCACATTTTATTTTTTTTGTTTTGTTTTCTTCCCGCCACCTAAAAGATTTCAGTTTGTTTTTCAATTTGTTATATGCTTTATATCATTTAATTTATGCTGTATGTTTTATATCAATTTATCTATTACTAGTATTTGTTTTTAATATCTGTGTGCCTATAAATATTTACATATCATATATGCTTATGTATTTTTATATTTGCTTCTATATATTCTTATATATTTCTATATTTTCATATACATCAGGTATCCCCATATTACAATCTATAGCGCTTTGGTTTTTAATAACAGTATGCTTATATAGTATATGTGGCATTTTCTCTATAAATTCTATTATCTTTTTCAGTGGCCACTGCCACTTGAAGCCATTACTTGCCTCCCATCCTGCCTGATGCGCTCCAGCTTCCGGCCACCTTGCATTCCAAGGTGGAACGCATCGCATTCTGGATGTAGGAACTTCTGGTGTGGCACTTCCGGTTACTACGCTATAGCGCGCCTTTTTCATGTAGAAACTAGCCACATGGCTATACATAAGGGATATGTGACCAGTGTATTTTTAGCTATACTTTTATATGCCTATGTATCTGCACCTGCTCCTGAGAAAGGGGGATATTGTCCCTGAAACGCATTGAGCCATACATTTACTGAAATAAAGGGATTGATCAGAAGCCTCCTAAAGTGTGCTGCCATCAATCTTTGACACATCTACATGCGATTCTGGCTGGGGGGTTCAAAGTCGCAGGTGTCTTGAGTAGGGCTGCAACGATTAATCGATGTAATCGATAACTGGATTAGTTGTCGACAAATCCAGTTATCGAATAATCGCCGATTCGTTGCTATGTGGGCGGGCCGTCACTGCATCTTTATTTTACCGTTTACAATGACGCTCCAGTAACAGGCACAGCGGACGGCGGCGTAACGTCACTTACGCACGTGACGCACCTGCTCCGTCTCTCCATGACGGCGCTGCCCACAGATCCCCCCTCTCCATAATAGCGTTGTCCACAATTTTTTTTAATATGGCCTTTTGAACATAATTTTTCAAGTAAAATCATATAAACCTCTTTGTTTTGTAATTTTGTCGTTTTTACCGATTAATCGAAGAAGTTAATCGGCAACTAATCATTTATTCTAATAATCGTTAGCTGCAGCCCTAGTCTTGAGCTTATCCTGGTGACTACCCCCTAACGAAGTGAGTGCATACAAATTTAACTTTTTATTATATTTCAAATTTTATTAAGTTATTTATTGATCCTTATGGCTCCTAGATTGTTATCTTGATTTTATTTGTCACAAGATCAGCTATCTATCCTCTACTTGGGACCTGGGAGTCCCCCTTTACCTGTTTCCATCCAACTATCTCAAGTACGCTTTTGACCTATGTACTGAATATACTGCACCTAAGGGTAAGGGAGTGGCGCTAATCACTTCTTATTTCACAGACATTTACCGTCAGACTGGTGAGACTGTCTCCTCATACGGCGTCCTTTGTCGCATCTCTTAATTACATGCATTTAGTTGTTTGACTGTATCAAACACTTTTTTTTTTTTTTTTGCGGTCTTCTGTGCCCCAATTCTATAGATTTTTCCAGTCTCCACTATCCAACTGCTGTTGGCGTCCATACTCTTCCATCCCATGTGGGATTTCATGATCCCTTAGGACTGGAATAACTTCCTTTCCCCCCGGTGTCTAGGAATGCTAGCCCTGGCAGATCTCCTTCTGCTTGAGCAACCTGTACCTCTATCAACAAGTCACTGAGTTTCCTGAGCTTTTGGTAACCCCTATCCACTATTCTGGGAAAATGGATCAATTCTCTTTATATAAAGCATTTTCTATAGCTTCTATTGACCCATAGCACTCATAAAGTCTTTCCCACACCATCTTTAGGCCTTTGCCTGGATATTTTATGTTAAAGTCTCAAAGACCGCCTATAATGTCCCCTGGATCTACAGTGCCCCCTGCAGTTATAATCCTCCTTCCACCATACAGTCCCATGTAAGTAACATCACCTCCTCCCCAGCCGCCTCCAACGCACAATCCCATTGTTAACATCACCCCCTAAAGCTACTTTCACATTTGCGTTCGTGCGGATCTGTCCTGTACTTGTACACCGATAATACAAAGTAATGCATCCGTTCAGGACTGATTCGTTTGTATTAGATTTGAATTTCTAAGTCCCAATACTGATTCGTCCTGACTTACATTGAAAGTCAATGGGGGACGGATCCGTTTACAATTGCACCATTTTGAGTCAATGTAAAGGGATCCGTCCCTATTGACTTACATTGTAAGTCAGGACGGATCTGTTTGGCTCCGTAAAGGCCATGAGGACACAAAAACGCTGCTTGCAGCATTTTGGGGTCCACCTCCAAAACGGAACGGGGGGCCGTACGTAGTCGAACTAATGCATTCTGAATAGATCCGCATCCATTCAGAATGCATTGGGGTTAAACTGATGCATTTGGGGCTGCTTGTGAGAGCCTTGAAACGGATGTTGCAAGCGGATCCCCAAACGCAAGTGTGAACGTAGCCTAAACATTAGCTCCCATGTACATAAAACTCATCCCCCCCCCCACCATCCACTTTCAACATACAGTCCCATGTAAATAACATCATTCCCTCCCCCAGACACCTCAAGCACACAGTTCCATGTCAATAACATCCCTCCCTTCAGCCCTAACATACATCCCAGTTAAATAACTACAACTCCCAGCATTGCTCTGCCTCTCCCTTCACTTACCTTTTCTCATGTACAGACATCACCATTAGGCTCCTTCTCCTCTTCACTCCGGTCCAATCCTGCACTGGTCACATGATGGTGACATCATCCAGGTCATCCTATCACAGCCTGTTTTGCTGATCACATGACCTGTGATGTCACCACAGGTCCTTCATCTCTTCCCAGTGTATTAGATTCAATTGTATTGCCGTTCTGTGTACGGCAATACAGTTGTATCTAGCAGGCAGGCAGGACATTCGGGGCATAGGACAAAACATCCGGGGCCCAGGCCCCGAATATTTTAACCTAGCGACGCCCCTGGTCATGAGTACTTTACCATCGGCTAAATGCCCCATATGCTGACTGATGGATGGTACAATTCTGTATATGTTCTGGGAGTGTAGAGTTCTAAAGACTTTTTGGCAGGGAATATTAGAATTCATGGTGACCTATTTGAATATGCCCGAACATACTAAACCCTAAAGTGTGTATTTTTGGAATGATTGATGAGCCCCTCTCTCACTGTGGCTCTGTGCACCTTACTCAGATTATTACTGTACTTTATTATGCTAAAAAAAAGGTTATCCTTTAGAACTAGAAACACCTGAAGAAACCGAATAAATCTGCTTGGCTTAAGGACGTTAACTATGTACTTCCACTTTATAAGCTCACATTCCTATCTCGAGGGTGCCCTGATAAGTTTGCTAAGATTTGGGGTCCTTGATTATGGATCTCTACCACACTGGCCTGGGGTCCTCTATTCCTTAACCTCTTCAGGACATAGGGCGTACAGGTACACCCTTATGTCCTGGTACTTAAGGACACAGGGCGTACATGTACGCCCTGTGTATTTTCGATCACTGCCGTGCGGCTGGCAGTGGTCGCAACCCGGTGCCTGCTCAATTCAGACCTGCAGTTTGCTGCGCTTTCTGCAGTTTCTGGACCCTGACCGCAGGGATCAGAAACTTTAGTATTCCTAAAATATATCTTTATCCCCCCCCCCCTGCACCCCTGAGTGATTTTAGGGGGGGGGTTGCGGGCGGTGCCGCAGGCGGGATCCCCCGCCCGCCTCCCCTTGAATAATCGTTGGTGTGCAGTGGATATACCAGGGTGTCAGCACATTGCTGACACCCTGGTATAAACGGCTGACATCTGTGAAGCGATGTCAGCAGTTTAACCCTTTCCATACCGCGGTCCATACGGACCGCGGTATAGAAAAGGTTAACAGTAAGAGGGGGCTCCCTCCCTCTCCCATCGGGGGGCTGCTGTGCCTTTGCAGCCCCCCGATGGGAGAGAGCCCCCAGACAGATCCCATCCTTACCCTTCCCCGTCTGCGAAGTTGTGGCAGACGTTGAAGGTTCCCATGGCAACAGGACGCCTTCTCAGGCATCCTGCTGTCCATGGTGCTGAACAGATCTGTGCTAAAGGCATAGATCTGTTCAGACAAAGTATAAGTAAAATACAGTACACTATATATAGTGTACTGTACTGTATTATACAGACATCAGACCCACTGGATCTTCAAGAACCAAGTGGGTCTGGGTCCAAAAAAAGTGAAAAAAATGTAAAAATCAAATAACACATTTATCACTGATTAAAAATGAAAAAAATAAAATTCCCTACACATGTTTATATATCACCACGTCCGTAACTACCTGAATCACATAGCCGGCTCCCGACCTCCCATGAGCAGTAGCTGCGATCCGCGGCACGTGAGGGGTTAACTATCGCAGCTACAGCTCATAGAGGTCGGGAGCCGGCTATGTGATTCTGCAGCCAGCTCCCGCCTCCTGTATATGAATGAATGAGAGAGTTATCTTCATTGGTGGCGCAGTGGCCACAGCCCCTCCCCTCCTCTTGTCCCCTGTCATCCCATTGGTGGCAGCAGCAGCACAGGGAGGAGGAGACCCTGCTTCCTTCTCCCCTGTGCTGCTGAGGGAACACAGAGTGCGCTGTCAGCAGTGCGATCTGTGTTCCCAATAAGTTACCAGAATATCGCCAAAACAAATGCCAATACCGATAACAGTAAAAATCCTCAATATCGGCAAAACCTATAATCGGTCGGTCCCTAGTGCTGATCAGTGATGCAGTGAGCAGTGTTTGGCGGTAACAGCTTGCACACAGAAAAACAGTCTCGGGCTGGTAAAAATGGGCAAGAGAAAAACAGTGACAAAAAGTGGTTACAGCCTAGTGGTGGGGTTGAACAAATAGGGATTTGGATTCAGGTACAGCCGGCATCTTGGCATGGTGACTGGTTTTATTAGCACTATACATGTATGGCACATTGCACTTAAATGGTCAATATACATAAAAAGGTAAGTACCTTTGTAAATACATTCTGCTACTTAGCCATCCTAGGATAGTATGTATTACATTCCAAAGCTGCTTGCCCCATTCTGTTGGCTTCAGAGCTGAATTAGTTCAGAATTCCTTGTTGGCCCAGTGTGTCTGCACAGAGACATTTCTGGGAAATGTAGTCTTTATTCCCAGCACTGTGAAGTAAAGCAGGAAAAACCAACTACCCCACTGTATTTTAAGGGTAGGACCACATTTGGCAACCACACAGTCATGTAAGCTGCCACTGTTTTCCTGTTACGGTTGATCGTTCATTATTAATAGGTGCATGTTTTACAGTCAGTTAACAACCAATTTTTTATGATCTATTAAAGATGTCTCGACGCCTGGTGGCAATCATATGCTTTCCTGCTGAGCTGTCAACAAGCTTGTCATCTGTTTCATAAAGCAATATCTAAATACACTCTTCAACACTGAAATTGCAACATCAAGAACAAGGTGTAAGGTTATGCAAATCGAGGAAGTGTCTAAGGCCTGTTTCACACTTGCGTTGTCCGGATCCGGCGTGTACTCCACTTGCCGGAATTGCACGCCGGATCCGGAAAAACGCAAGTGTACTGAAAGCATTTGAAGACGGATCCGTCTTCAAAATGCTTTCAGTGTTACTATGGCACCCAGGACGCTATTAAAGTCCTGGTTGCCATAGTAGAAGCGGGGGAGCGGTATACTAACAGTCCGCGCGGCTCCCGGGGCGCTCCAGAGTGACGTCAGAGCGCCCCATGCGCTTGGACGATCACGTGATCCATGCGCTTGGGGCGCCCTGGCGTCACTCTGGAGCGCCCCGGGAGCCGCACGGACGGTAAGTATGCTGCTCCCCGCTACACTTTACCATGGCTGCCAGGACTTTAGCATCCCGGCAGCCATGGTAACCATTGAGAAAAAGCTAAACGTTGCATCCAGCAATGTGCCGAAACAACGTTTAGCTTAAAGGGGTTGTCCAAGTTATATTTATTGATGACCTATCCTCAGGATAGGTCATCAATATCAGATCGGAGGGGGTCCGATACCCGGCACCCCCTCCGATCAGCTGTTTGAAGAGGAGACTCGCACGGTGTCAGCGCTGCCTCCTTTTCACTGTTTACCTTCTAGCCGTTGCATCTGCAGTGGTGAGCAGGTGTAATTACACCCAAGCCTTCCTATTGAAATAAATGGGACGGTTTGGGTGTAATTACACCTGCTCACCATTGCAGATGCAACGGCTAGAAGGTAAACAGTGAAGAGGAGGCAGCGCTGACACAGTGCGAGTCTTCTCTTCAAACAGCTGATCGGAGGGGGTGTCGGGTGTCGGACCCCTGCTGATCTGATATTGATGACCTATCCTGGGGATAGGTCATCAATAAATATAACTTGGACAACCCCTTTAAGGCCGGATCAATGCCTTTCAATGGGCATTAATTCCGGTTCCGCCTTGCGGCAAGTCTTCAGGATTTTTGGCCGGAGCAAAAAGCGCAGCATGCTGCGGTATTTTCTCCGGCCAAAAAACGTTCCATTCCGTAACTGAAGACATCCTGATGCATCCTGAATGGATTTCACTCCATTCAGAATACATTAGGATAAAACTGATCAGGATTCTTCCGGCATAGAGCCCCGACGACGGAACTCTATGCCGGAAGAAAAGAACGCAAGTGTGAAATTTTTTATTTTTTTTTGTAAATCTTTCTTTTTCATTTAGGAGCCCTGCGTTCTTTTCTTCCGGCATAGAGTTCCGTCGTCGGGGCTCTATGCCGGAAGAATCCTGATCAGTTTTATCCTAATGCATTCTGAATGGATTTCTCTCCATTCAGGATGTCTTCAGTTCAGGACCGGAACGTTTTTGGCCGGAGAAAATACCGCAGCATGCTGCGCTTTTTGCTCTGGCCAAAAATCGGGAAGACTTGCCGCAAGGCCGGATCTGGAATTGATGCCCATTGAAAGGCATTAATCCGGATCCGGCCTTAAGCTAAACGTTGTTTCGGCGCCTTGCCGGATCCGACGTTTAGCTTTTTCTGAATGGTTACCATGGCTGCCGGGACGGGGCACTCTGACGTCATTCTGGAGCGCCCCGGGAGCCACATGGACGGTAAGTATACTGCTCCCCCGCTCCCCACTACTACTATGGCAACCAGGACTTTAATAGCGTCCTGGCTGCCATAGTAACACTGAACGCATTTTGAATGCTTTCAGTTCGCTTGCGGTTTTCCGGATCCGGCGTGTAATTCCGGCAAGTGGAGTACACGCCGGATCCGGACAACGCAAGCGTGAAAGAGGCCTTATACTTAATATTTTGGTGCTTTTATTTAAATTTTTGTAACTTTTTTTTTTTTTTTTTTACTAACTGTTAGCCCCCTTAGGGACTAGAACCCTTGTCCTATTCACCCTGATAGAGATCTATCGGGGTGAATAGATGCCCACACTGTCCCTGCTGCTTTGTGCTTTGTGCTTTGTGCACACAGCAGCATGGAGGCTGCTATGACAGCCAGTGCTTCAATAGCGTCCTGGCTGCCATGGTAACCGATCGGAGCCCCAGCATTACACTGCTGGGGCTCCGATCGGAGGAGCAGGGGAGAGGGGATCCTGTGGGGGGGGTGCACTGTGCCACCAATGTTTTTAATACTGGGGCGGGGGTGGGGGGCACACTGCGCCACCAATGTCTAATACTGGGGTTGGTGGGAGGGGGGTGCACACTGCGCCACTAATGTCTAATACTGGGGTTGGGGGGGGGGGACTGCGCCACCAATGTCGAATACTGGGGTTGGGGGGGCGCACTGCGCAATCAATGATTAATACTGGGGGGGGCGCACTGCGCCTCCAATGAAGATTAATCTCTCATTTATTCATATACAGGAGGCGGGAGCTGGCTGCAGAATGGCATAGCCGGCTCCCGACCTCTATGAGCAGTAGCTGCGATCCGCGGCTCCTGAGGGGTTAACTACCGCAGATCGCACCTACGCTCATAGAGGTCGGGAGCCGGCTATGTGATTCTGCAGCCAGCTCCCGCCTCCTGTATATGAATGAATGAATGAGAGAGTTATCTTCATTGGTGGCGCAGTGGCCACAGCCACTCCCCTCCTCTTGTCCCCTGTCCTTTCATTGGCGGCAGCGGCAGCACAGGGGGAGGGAGACACTGCTTCCTTCTCCCCTGTGCTGCTGAGGGAACACTGAGAGCGCGATCTGTGTTCTCCATACGCTATCGGAATATCGGCAAAATAGATGCCGATAGCGGTCAAAATCCTCAATATCGGCCGATAATATCGGTTTAGAGTGTAGATGAAGGGAGTCCCTTGAAAGGGGGAGAATGATAATATTTTCTTTTTTCTAAAGGAACAATTATTTGAGAGTTTCAACTCAAAGTAAAATGCTATCGTCTGGAAAGGGTTGCTAGACTTTGCTGTTCTTGTTTGAATGCCTGCAGGCATTCCGTCTCACTACTAAACCACTCATGTACAGTACAACTTCCAGTTTCAAACAAGAACAGCAAAGTCTAGCAACCCTTTCCAGACGATAGCATTTTACTTTGAGTTGAAACTCTCAAATAATTGTTCCTTTAGAAAAAAGAGAAAATATTATCATTCTCCCCCTTTCAAGGGACTCCCTTCATCTACACTCTAAACCATGTACCTTTACCTATCTGTTCTTGCGTACATATAGACCCGTACACAACCAGGAAACAGTCCCATATAGCTATATATATACCCCAAACAGGGTCTGTGTCAGCTTTTTATTTTATTATTTTTTAGATATATAACCCATTTTACCCATATCCTTTAGCCATTTTTTATCTATTTTCTATATTTCTTTTTTATCCTCTATTTTATCACTTGTGTAAACAATCATTCAGCCAAAACACTGAACCAATCTATTACTTATGGATATATATTACGTTTATGCTTGTGTTTATGTTTGTTTTCATCTTCATCCATTGATCCATCCACGCATCTAAACAATTTTCTATATATACAGATATAAATGCGTGTATGTGTGCTTGTACGCACGTATGTACACACACAGTTTCAGCTACTGTTCAATTATTATTAATTTTTGTATATTTATACTTTTACATTATTTACACCTTTGATTCACTACAGACCGCTGTAACAACCATATATGTTTTTTTAGACTTAATAAAGGGGTCCTGAGTACCCCGAAACGCGTCGTCTTTTCAAAATAAAAAAATTCTCGTATCCAAGCTCGGGTTGTGATTTGCGCCTTAAGTCCATTGGCTCGCCGCACGTATCCAGTGCAGACGAGACTTTTTTATATTCAGTTTTCTATTGTGTCAGTGAAAACTGATCTGTCCCCATTGACTTACATTGTGTGCCAGGATGGATCTGTTTGGCTCCAAAGCGTTTTGGTGTCTGTCTCCAAAGCAGAATGGAGACTGAACCTATGCAAACTGATGCATTCTGAGCGGATACTTTTCCATTCAGAATGCAAACTGATCCGTTTTGGACCGCTTGTGAGAGCCCTGAACGGATCTCACAAACGGAAAGCCAAAACGTGAGTGTAAAAGTAGACTAACTGTCCCTCGCTACTATTACTGTGCATTATTACCTTTTGATTCTAATGAAGTGTCACCCCTGAGCTAAAAACTCCCTAAAACACTGCCCCTCCGACATGTTTCGCCAGTTTCTCAGGCGTTTTCAGGGGAACGGGCAAAGAGTGTTTAAGGAGGAGGGGGACGGATACTTTGTAGCCTCCTAATAGTGACATCATCAATTGAGTATCCTATAATGTTGGGTGTTGCAGCCACTCTTAGACGCATGTTAGAATCTCAGCCAATGATTGGCGCATTACCCAACTCTCCTACTTACTCCGCTTGTCTCTCTCTTACTATTGCGCATGCCCGGGGACTTGGACTTAGGCCGAATGCACACGGCCGTGAGCGGTCCATGGAACCACGGGCTGGATTCCTGCTGAGAGCAGGAGCGCACGGTGTCATTGGTTGCTATGACGCCGTGTACTCCCTGCTGCTGCCGCCGCAATACTGTAATGCACTGGTATGATCTGTACCAGTGTAGTACTGTATTGCGGCAGCAGGGAGCGCACTGAGTCATAGCAACCAATGACGCTGTGCGCTCCTGCTCTTAGCAGGAATCCAGCCCGTGGTTCCATGGACCGCTCACGGCCATGTGCATGAGCCCTGACTTGTATCACTCTTCATTCATGTGCATGCCTCGGGACTTAGACCAAAAAAGCTCAACTCGTACTCTCTGCGCATGAACAAGGACTCAATCTAATCAATCTTAGGATACATACATCTTTGTATCTCGGCTCATCATGCTATACCATTTTATACCTAGTATTGTGTTATTTGATACCTGAGTATTATATTAGTCAGAATGTTTAGTCACACCACAATTGTTGGATTTTATTGAGTATAAATCATGATTTCAAAAATAATTGATGGTCATGATTTCAAAAATAATGATAAATTATGATATTCCACATATTAATAATCGACAATCATGATTTTAAAGTAATCAAATGAGGAATTGTCAAGATCTACATATAAATAATCGAAGAGTGGCTGTAACGCCCGACATCATCATAGGAGCCTCAACTGATGTCACTATAGGAGGCTACAAAGTATCTCCCCAAACACCCACTGCCTGTTCCCCTGAAGATGCCAGAGTAACTGGCGAAACATGTTGGGGGGGGGGGGGGGGGGGGCGGCAGTGTTTGAGGGAGTTTGTAGCTCAGGGGTGACACTTCATTAGAATCAAAAGATAATAATGCACAGTAAAAGTAGCAAGGGACAGAGCTAGGCTACTTTCACACTGGCGTTTTTGGCTTTCCGTTTGTGAGACCCGTTCAGGGCTCTCACAAGCGGTCCAAAACGGATGATCAGTTTTTCCCTAATGCATTCTGAATGGAAAAGGATCCGCTCGGAATGCATCAGTTTGCCTCCGTTCAGTGACCATTCCGCTCTGGAGGCGACACCAAAGCGCTGCATGCCTGACGAAGCGAAGCCAAACGGATCTATCCTGCACATAATGTAAGTCAATGGGACAGATCCGGTTTCTCCGACACAATCTAGCACAATAGAAAACGGATCTGTCTCCCATTGACTTTCAATGGTGTTCATGACTGATACTATGTAAGACATAATACAACCGGATCCGTTCATGACCGATGCATGTCTCTGTATTACTGTAACGGAAGCGTTTTTGCAGATCCATGACGGATCCGCAAAAAACCCTAATGTGAAAGTAGCTTAAGGCTTCATGCACACGATCGTTTTTGTGGTCCGCATCCGAGCCACATTTTTTTTGCGGCTCGGGTCGGACCCATTCACTTCAATGGGGCTGCAAAATATGCAGACAGCACTCAGTGTGCTGTCCGCATCTATTGCACCGTTCTGTGGCCACGCAAAAAAAATATTGCATGTCCTATTCTTGTCGGGTTTGCGGACAAGAATAGGCATTTCTACTATGGGCCTTCCGTTCCGCAAATTGCATAAGGCACACGGGCGGCTTCCGTTTTTTGCTGATCCGCGGAAAGCGCGCAGCCTATCTAGTCCACTGCTGTAATCATAACACTGTGCAAACAGTGCTGTATATCTAAACAGGATTGACAAAATGAAGTGACACAACTGATAGTTTTAATTTTATTTGGTTTTGGTCACAAGACATTTTACAAAGTCAGAATTAAAAGTTAAGTTTTATGAATAGTGAAATAGACATATGCAATAATAAGGCAATTAATTGGTCACAAAAGACTAACTGTAAATAAATACGTCAAAGTGCCTTTACATATGCCTAGGGTGTCACATCCCATATCTAGGTTAGCAAACGGTACATACACAAACCATGCATAACATTGTGCTGAGTCAGACATCCAGGTCTTCCATTAGCCTCACTTCACTGCTCTCAAAGTCTATCGTGGTGCACAGCAAGACTGCAGTGAAGGTTGGAATGGCGGTCTGTCTGCTTCAGTGATAAGTCCGGTTTTTGTCTCCGACACAGTGACAGCCAGAGATTGGTCTGGAGACCACGTGGTCAACGCTGTAAAGAGGCTTTCACAATGGAACGTCACATCAGTCATACTCCTGGGATTATGGTGTGGGGTGGGTATAATGTACAGTAGCTTGACCTTTTTGGTCACATATCACATAAATTGCCACAGAAAGTGATCAAAAAGGCATATACGCCCCCCCCCCCACAATAGTACCATTCAGACCATAACCTCATCCCACAAAAATTGAGACCCTACCTAAGAGAATCGGTCAAACAAAATAAAAAAGCTATCACTCTCAGACAATGGAGACGCTAAAATATGATACTTTTTTTTTTTTTTTTTAAAACTGCTATTGTGCTAAAGTGGAAAAAAAAATTAAGTATACATATTGGGTATTGCCACGTCCGTAACAACCAGCTCTATAAAAATATCACATGACCTAACCACTCAGATGAACACCGTAAAAAGAAGGAAAAAAGTGTCAATAAAAAGCCATTTTTGTCACATTACATCACAACAATTGCAACAGTAAGTGATCAAAAAGGCGTATGCCCCCCCAAAATGGTACCAATCAGACCGTCACCTCATTCTGCAAATAATGAGACCCTACCTAAGAGAATCAGTCAAAAAATAAAAAAGCTCTGGCTCTCAGACTATGAATACACTAAAATATCATTATTTTGGTTTCAAAAATGCTATTATTGTGTAAAACTTAAATAAATAAGAAAAAGTAGGCATATTAGGTATTGCCACGTCTGTAACGATGTGCTCTATAAAAAAAAGTCATATGACCTAACCCCTCAGGTACACACTGTAAAAATAAAAACGGTGCCAAAACATCAATTTTTTGGTTACCTTGCCTCACAAAAAACGTAATATAGAGCAATTAAAAATCATATGGCACCTTATCCCGTACTTTCCAAAATGGCACTTTTTCTGAGTTTTTACTGTAGGGGTGCATCAGGGGGGCTTCAAATGGGACATGGCATCTAAAAACCAGCTCAGCTAAATCTGCCTCCCAAAAACCATATGGCATTCCTTTCCTACTGCGCCCTGCCGTCTTCCCGTACAGCAGTTTACGATCACATGTGGGGTGTTTCTGTAAACCGCAGAATCAGGGTAATAAATATTTAGTTTGGCTGTTAACCTTTGCTTTGCTACTAGAAAAAAATGGATTAAAATGTAAAATCTGCCAAAAAAGTGAAATTCTGAAATTTCATCTCCATTTTCCATGAATTCTTGTGGAACACCTAAAGGGTTAACAAAGTTTGTAAAATCTGTTTTGTATACCTTGAGGGATGTAGTTTCTGAAATACGGTCATTTTTGGGTGGTTTCTATTATGTAAGCCTCACAAAGTGACTTCAGACCTGAACTGGTCCTTTTTAAAAAGTGGGTTTTGGAAATTTCAAGATTTGGTTCCAAACCTCTAAGCATTCTAACGTCCCCAAAAAATAAAATGTAATTTTTAAAATGATCCAAACATGAAGTAGACATATGGGGAATGTAAAGTAATTACTCTTTTTGGAGGTATTACTATATATTATAAAAGTAGAGAAATAGAAATTTAGAAATTTGCAATTTTTTCCAAATTTGGGGTAAATTTGGTATTTTTTTATGAATAGAAATGATTGATTTATTTTTTTTACTCTGTTTTCTCGTCACATATCATACTTCGTGACAGTGGTAAAAAATATCTCAGAATGGCCTGTATAAGTAAAAGCGTTTTAAAGTTATTACCACATAAAGTGACACATGTCAGATTTGCAAAAAATGGCCTGGGCAGGAAGGTGAAAACAGGCCCGAGGTTGAAGGGGATAAGTATCATGAAGTCAAATTTTCTAATAGGAGCTTGTGATATGCAAGACTTCTGAGTTAGCGCATTGTTGTGAAGCAGCAACACACCTGCCGATAACTTCCCACAGCGTTTCTCTTTTGATTGCCTTGCCTCACATAATGTCTTTATTGTTAAAGCATAGGTGTCTCAAGTAATTCTAGTAATAACACACCTTCTGTATCCCAAAACATTGTTGCCATGATCTTTCCAGCTGTCAAACAAAATTTCTTTGGAGTTGATGATCCCTTTTGCTTCCATTGCATGAACTCTAGTTTGGTCTGAGGATCATGGTGGTGGATCCATGTTTTACCATCCGGAATAATTTGGGAATAGAAGTCTCCTGGATTTTCTCTAAGCATGTCTAAATTGCTGGCGATAGGGTCTTTGCTCAGGAGTCCTTATTCATGGCATCCACCGGGAACTGACCTTTGATGTCAAAACATCATGAATGATGCTGGAAAATGTGCAAACTAAAATGTCTAATTCATGAGCTATAACACCAGACTTTTTATTATTTTTTTTATATCCCAATATTTTACATAGAATAACTTCATAAGCAGTAATGCCGATTGCGGACATGTGCACACTTTCGGTGATGCTCCGGCGCCCCTGTGTGGTGATCGGAGGAGCCGGAGCATGTATGTCTTTAAGAATGACAGGAGGCTGCTGCAGAGTATTAACTATGGAGCCCTTGTCTGTAATAGGGCTCAATAGGAAAGTAGTAAAATCATCATAGATTCCAATGCAAGTGAATTGAAGTCTATGATAATAGCAATCAGATGATTCATTCTTATAGTTCCCTATGGGAACTATCAAAAAGTTTAAAATAAAAAATTTAATTTTTTTAAACATAAAAACTGAAATCGCCCCCCTTTTCTTAAAATAAGAGCTGAGAAAGTAAAAAATACACATCATTGATGTCGCAATGTGCGAAAACGCCCATAGTATAACAATATAAAAATATATTCCCCATACGGCAAAATGGAAAAAGCGTCCAAAATGGCCGATTCGCCTGAAAGGGTTAAACTTGTGGGTTGAAATCTTTCACAATATCCCCCATTATAGCCACTTGGACATGAAAAGGTAATGTCACGAATGGTGTTGCAGAAAGCTGGAACTTATAATTATAACTAAACATCTGACTGGCTTGATCCCAAACTAAGGAGCATATGGGTGAGCCCTATAAAACCCCTAGAGCTCTCCCTGACTGATATGCCCATGCAAAGGTCTTTATGGTAGGCGATTTCATGTCCACGTACCTTTTTATACTGTGTGACACCTGAAAACCCTATAATAGTGAGGGGACACGACCACCGGCTCCCTGCACTTAATACAGACGGAGTCAGGGTCACCTACAATCAAGCCAGCAAGGAAACGCAAATAAAGGAAACAGACTTATCTGAGGAATCAGGAGAGGCAGTATCCAGCAGTGAACAACTCATCCAGGAAGAAGTATAAACTGCAAAGTGAGGCATTATGGGAGGAAGTATAAAGGGAGACAATTAGTGTAAATATGTGACAGCTGAGAGAAGAAAAGGAGATGACAAAGTGAAACCAAAACAAAGAACGTCATGCAAGAGGTATCGAAGAACGTCTAACAGACCTTCTCACAGAGCTGGCGGTGACAGGTAACTGTACACCAACCCTGTTTTTCACAATTCCATATACACCCTGCCAAAACAGCTGAACATGTCTACAATGCCAGCAAAGATGCATGAAGTCGGCGAACTTGTGTGCCCCCCCCCCCCCCCGATATATATCCGAGCAGGGGATATATATAGTCAATGCACAAAATGAAATTGTATTGCAATGTAATTGGTGCACACTGAACACCTGCTCATGTTCCTGTAAATCCCGTCCCAATCTGCCTGTACAAGTCCTGGAACCTCAGATCTCCATCTCGCCCAACTGGGGAATGGCAATTTACCTGCCGTGCCCTGTAATTCCATATATTTTTATATATATAATATTATGATATTTTAATCTTCCCCTCATGTGCCTTAGTCAATATATCTAATAATCTATTATATTCTATAGTAAATAATGGAGATTGACTGCAGCATAAAAAGCTGAGTATAATTGTCTATATCTAAACCAATTAATCTTAGTAATAACATCTAAGTGTGATATCTCATCTAATGTGGCAATAACCCCATTCCTAAAAAGTTAAGAGGTATATTTTTAATACCTGAATTTATGGCTCGACAGGCAGGTGCCTTAATATGCTTCAGTTGTCCAGATTCCAGCAACACGAATATGCTATCATATCCTGAATTATGAACCAAATAATTTAGAACTGGATCCAACTGCCAATCCCTTTTCCTGGGCTGCCAAATAACCCCTAAAAAAGGGTACACCCAATCCTCCTGATCTGCAAACCGGATTCCCAAAAAGTTGGGACACTAAACAAATTGTGAATAAAAACTGAATGCAATGATGTGGAGATGGCAAATGTCAATATTTTATTTGTAATAGAACGTAGATGATAGATCAAATGTTTAATCCGAGTAAATGTATCATTTTAAAGGAAAAATAAATTGATTCAAATTTTCCCGGTGTCAACAAATCCCCAAAAAGTTGGGACAAGTAGCAATAAGAGGCTGGAAAAAGTAAATTTGAGCATACCGAAGAGCTGAGAGACCAATTAACACCTAATTAGGTCAATTGGCAACATGATTGGTTATAAAAAGAGCTTCTCAGAGTGGCAGTGTCTCTCAGAAGCCAAGATGGGTAGAGGATCACCAATTCCCACAATGTTGCGCAGAAAGATAGTGGAGCAATATCAGAAAGGTGTTACCCAGCGAAAAATTGCAAAGACTTTGCATCTATCATCATCAACTGTGCATAACATCATCCGAAGATTCAGAGAATCTGGAACAATCTCTGTGCGTAAGGGTCAAGGCTGAAAAACTATACTGGATGCCCGTGATCTCCGGGCCCTTAAACGACACTGCACCACAAACAGGAATGCTACTGTAAAGGAAATCACAGAATGGGCTCAGGAATACTTCCAGAAACCATTGTCAGTGAACACAATCCACCGTGCCATCCGCCATTGCCAGCTGAAACTCTACAGTGCAAAGAAGAAGCCATTTCTAAGAAAGATCCACAAGCTCAGGCGTTTCCACTGGGCCAGGGATCATTTAAAATGGAGTGTGGCAAAATGGAAGACTGTTTTGTGGTCAGATGAGTCACTATTCGAAGTTCTTTTTGGAAATCTGGTACGCCATGTCACCCGGACCAAAGAGGACAAGGACAACCCAAGTTATCGACGCTCAGTTCAGAAGCCTGCATCTCTGATGGTATGGGGTTGCATGAGTGCGTGTCGCATGGGCAGCTTGCATGTCTGGAAAGGCACTATCAATGCAGAAAAATATATTCAGGTTCTAGAACATATGCTCCCATCCAGACATCATCTCTTTCAGGGAAGACCCTGCATTTTTCAACAAGATAATGCCAGACCACATTCTGCATCAATCACAACATCATGGCTGCGTAGGAGAAGGATCCGGGTACTGAAATGACCAGTCTGCAGTCCAGATCTTTCACCTATAGAGAACATTTGGCGCATCATAAAGAGGAAGGTGCAACAAAGAAGGCCCAAGACGATTGAACAGTTAGAGGCCTGTATTAGACAAGAATGAGAGAACATTCCCATTTCTAAACTTGAGAAACTGGTCTCCTCGGTCCCCAGACGTCTGTTGAGTGTTGTAAGAAGAAGGGGAGATGCCACACAGTGGTGAAAATGGCCTTGTCCCAACTTTTTGGGGAATTGTTGACACCATGAAATTCTGATTCAACATATTTTTCCCTTTTTAAAATGGTACATTTTCTCAGTTTAAACTTTCCGTGATTTATGTTCTATTCTGAATAAAATATTAGAAGTTGGCACCTCCACATCATTGCATTTAGTTTTTATTCACGATTTGTATAGTGTCCCAACTTTTTGGGAATCCGGTTTGTAACAGGATGATATACTGTAGGTATTTTATTTTCATTCTAACACAGTTTTTTTTTTTTTTTTTTTTTCCCCACTGTCACCACCAGACATCTGAGAAGCTCTGACAGACGTCTGGAACCTCCTCCTTGAGGTTCCTTTGTTTCGCTTTCATTTTCTCATCTCGTTAGCCTCTCTCAGCTTTTCCCATAGTGCATCACTTTGCGGTTTATACAACTTTCTCGAGTGTGCGCATGCTGTTCCTACTTCTGAGTCTTCTACAAGATAGTTTTGTTCATTTATTTGTGTCTTTCTGTTTGCTGGATCCCAGGTGACCCTGACTCCCTCCGTATCTAGAGTAGGGAGCCGGTGGTCGTGTCCCCTCACTATTATAGGGTGTTCAGGTGTTATACAGTCGAGGTACGAGGATATGCGATCATCTACCATTGGGATTTTCGCATAGGCTGAGCAGTCAGGGAGAGAGCCAGGTCTGATGCAGGGCTCTCCCTTTTTGTTCCTTAGTTTTGGATCCAGTCAGTCGTATATTCATTTTGTGTTTTCTAGTTTCCTGCACACCTTCCGTGACATTATAAACCGCCAAAACCGTCTCAAGCATGGATCCGGTTTCACTTTTGACTGAACGCATGCAGGGTCTTTCATTGGAGGTAGCAGATCTCCATAAGACTTTCTCAGTTTCAAGTGACCGGTTCAGCTTGCGTTCATGGAGCTTGTTCTGAGCCTAAGATCTCGCTCCCGGATACATTCTCCGGGGGTAGTGAGAATTTTGTGTGTTTTAGAGAGGCTTGCAAACTCCATTTTCGCCTACTTCTCCATTCCTCTGGTGATGAGGAACGGAGGGTGGGGATCATCATATCTCTGCTCAGGGATAACGCTCAGTCCTGGGCCTTTTTCGCTGCCGGTGGGGGCACGGCCCCTCCGTTCAGTGGATTAATTCTTTTTAGCCCTGGGTCAGATATATGATGATCCGGACCGTGTTGCTCTGGCTGAGTCTAGACTACGTCTTTTATGTCAGGGTAAACAATCCGCAGAGAAATACTGTTCAGAATTTCTGAGATGGGCAGCTGATACTGGTTGGAATGATGCTGCACTCCGAAGTCAAATTTGCCATGGTCTTTCAGATGGATTGAAAGATGCATTTGCCTTTCATGAGAGGCCTACCTCCTTGGACTCTGCCATGTCTCGGGCTGTTCGTATTGACAGGCGTCTTAGAGAGAGAGGAGAGATTACTCCTTCCTGTCATACTCAATCCCAGGACAGTGAGGCGGTCTCATTCTGTGCACAGGGGTCTCAGTCGCTGTCAACCCCTTCTGAGCAGGAGCCCATTCAGCTGGGTTTGATTGCCTCTAACAATAGAAGATTCAGCCCTCATGGGAAGGTTTGTTTCTGTTGTGGAGGTATAAATAATTTGGCAAATGTTTGTCCCTCTAGGAGATTCAGGCAGTTTTTTGAGAGTAATAAAGAAACAAAAAGGAAAAAATCCTTTAAAAATGTTCCATCTGTTACTATTGGCAAGGTTGATGCGGAAATTGAAGGTTTTACGTTTGCTTGTAGTTCCCGTTATGTCCTACCTGCCAGGGTAGCGCTAGAGAGCAAGAATATTTTTTGTGAGATTTTTGTAGATAGTGGAGCAGCTGTCAATCTCATTGATAATCAATTTGCTATAACTCATGGTTTCCAGGTATGCACTTTGGGAAAGGATTATACCTGTTATAGCTATTGATTCCGCTCCACTTTCTCAGAAATCGTTAAAGGGCATAGTTCACAATATCCGTTTGATTGTGAGTGATGCTCATGTTGAGGATGTGTCATGTTTCGTCCTTAGCAGGTTGCCTACTCCTCTAGTGTTGGGGCTACCCTGGCTCACTAAACATAACCCCACCATTGATTGGCAAGCAAGACAAATAAATGGTTGGATTGACTTTTGCAGAGAGAATTGCCTCACGACATCTGTTTCTGAGGTTTCTACTAAGACTGTACCATCTTTTCTCTCTGAATTATCGGATGTCTTCTCTGAGAGTGGTGTTCAGGACTTGCCCCCGCACAGGGAGTACGATTGCCCTATTAATCTCATCCCAGGCGCCAAGCTGCCTAAATCTCGTTTATACAATCTCTCCCAACCTGAAAGTTTTTTCCAAGTTGGATCTAAGAGGGGCATACAACCTGGTCAGGGTCAGAGAAGGAGACGGCCTTCAATACCCCTGAGGGCCATTTTGAGAATTTGGTTATGCCTTTTGGTTTGATTAATGCTCCAGCCGTCTTTCAGCATTTTGTGAACAGCATTTTGTGAACAGCATTTTTTCTCATTTAACGGGGAAATTTGTATTAGTGTATCTGGATGACATTTTTATTTTTTATTTTTTTTCCTCCGGATTTCAAAACTCATAGGGAACACTTACTTCAGGTCTTGCTCATCCTGCAGGAGAATAAATTGTACGCTAAACTGAAGAAATGTGTGTTTACGGTTCCAGAAATTCAATTTCTGGGGTTTCTTCTCTCCGCTTCTGGTTTTCGCATCGACCCCGAGAAGGTCCGCGCTGTGCTTGAGTGGGAGCTTCCTGAGAATCGGAAGGCGCTGATGCGTTTTTTGGGCTTTGCCAATTATTACAGGAAGTTTATTTTGAATTATTCCTCTGTTGTTAAACCACTCACTGATATGACTAGAAAGGGGGTAGATTTTTCCTCCTGGTCGGTAGAGGCGCGTAAGACCTTTTCTAATATCAAGGAGAGTTTTGCTTCCGCTCCCATCTTGGTACAACCTGATATTTCTCTACCCTTCATAGTTGAGGTTGATGCTTCTGAGGTGGGTGTGGGTGCGGTCTTGTCTCAGGGTCCCTCTCCTGCCAAATGGCGACCGTGTGCCTTTTTCTCGAAGAAACTCTTCTCCGCAGGGAGAAATTACGATGTGGGAGATAGAGAGTTGTTGGCCATCAAATTGGCTTTTGAGGAATGGCGCCATTGGCTAGAGGGAGCCAGACACCCTATTACCGTGTTTACTGACCATAAGAATCTGGCCTACTTGGAGTCAGCCAAGCGTCTGAACCCGAGACAGGCCAGATGGTCTTTGTTCTTTTCCAGGTTTAATTTTGTTGTCACGTTCCGCCCTGGGGTTAAGAATGTGAAGGCGGATGCCCTGTCAAGTTGTTTTCCGGGAGGTGGGAATTTTGAAGACCCGGGTCCCATTTTGGCTGAAGGTGTGGTAGTCTCTGCTCTTTATCCTGAATTAGAGGCAGAGGTTCAGGTAGCCCAGTCAGAGGCTCCTGATCTTTGTCCTCCTGGGAGGTTGTTTGTGCCTCTCGCTTTAAGACACAAGATTTTTAAGGAACACCACGATACTGTCCTTGCTGGGCACCCGGGGGCAAGAGCCACAGTGGATCTCATCGCTCAGAGATTCTGGTGGCCGGCGCTTCGTAAGTCGGTTGAGGGTTTTGTGGCAGCCTGTGAGACCTGCGCTCGTGCCAAAGTCCCTCATTCACGGCCATCAGGTCCTCTCCTTCCCTTACCCATTCCTTCCCGTCCTTAGATACATCTGTCCATGGACTTCATTACAGACGTTCCTCGGGGAAGACTGTGATTCTGGTGGTGGTAGACCGTTTTAGCAAAATGGTGCATTTCATCCCTTTTCCTGGCTTGCCCAATGCTAAGACGCTGGCGCAGGCATTTATTGATCACATTGTCAAATTGCATGGTATTCCTTCAGACAGTCTCTGATAGGGGCACGCAGTTTGTTTCCAGATTCTGGAAGGCTTTCTGTTCTCGCTTGGGGGTTCGGTTGTCATTCTCTTCTGCTTTCCACCCGCAGTCGAATGGCCAGACAGAGCGCGTCAATCAGAATCTGGAGACATATCTGCGCTGTTTTGTGGCGGAGAATCAGGAGGATTGGTGTTCTTTTTTGTCTCTTGCTGAGTTTGCTTTAAATAACCGTCGTCAGGAGTCCTCTGATAAGTCACCATTTTTTGGTGCATATGGGTTTCATCCGCAGTTTGGGACATTCTCTGGAGAGGTGTCTTCTGGTTTACCTGATGAGGACAGATTCTCCTCGTCTTTGTCATCTACTTGGCAAAAGATTCAGGATAATCTAAAGAGCATGAGTGAGAGATATAAGCGATAAGAGACGTGTGCCTGGTCCGGACCTGAATGTTGGTGATCTGGTGTGGTTGTCTACTAAGAATATCAAATTGAAGGTTCCCTCCTGGAAGTTGGGTCCTAAGTTTATTGGGCCTTACAAAATCTTGTCCGTCATCAATCCTGTTGCCTACCGTCTTGATCTTCCACAGATTTGAAGATCCATAATGTTTTTCATAAGTCCTTATTAAAACCTTATGTCCAACCCATTGTACCCTCGTCTTTGCCTCCTCCTCCGATTGTGGTTGATGGTAATCTTGAATTTCAGGTCTCTAGGATTGTGGATTCTCATGTTGTCCGCGGTTTTCTCCAGTACCTCGTTCATTGGGAGGGTTATGGTCCTGAGGAGAGGATGTGGGTCCCAGTGACGGACATTAAGGCCACTCGTCTCATCAGGGCTTTCCATAGGTCCCATCCTGAGAAGGTGGGCTCTGAGTGTCCGGAGTCCACTCGTAGAAGGAGGGGTACTGTCACCACCAGACATTTGAGAAGCTCTGACAGACGTCTAGAACCTCCTCCTTGAGGTTCCTTTGTTTTGCTTTCATTTTCTCATCTCGTTAGCCTCTCTCAGCTGTCATGTAGTTGCACTGATTGCATCCCTTTAAATCCTTTTCCCATAGTGCATCACTTTGCGGTTTATACAACTTCCTGGAGTGTGTGCGCATGCTGTTCCTACTTCTGAGTCTTCTACAAGATAGTTTTGTTCATTTATTTGCGTCTTTCTGTTTGCTGGATCCCAGGTGACCCTGACTCCCTCTGTATCTAGCGTAGGGAGCTGGTGGTCGTGTCCCCTCACTATTATAGGGTGTTCAGGTGTTATACAGTCGAGGCACGAGGATATGCGATCATCTACCATTGGGATTTTCGCATAGGCTGAGCAGTCAGGGAGAGAGCCAGGTCTGATGCAGGGCTCTCCCTTTTTGTTCCTTAGTTTTGGATCCAGTCAGTCGTATATTCATTTAGTGTTTTCTAGTTTCCTGCACACCTTCCGTGACACCCCCCAGATCAGATAATTTAGTAACCTATCAATGAGTGAAAACGTACGGTTACCAATCCAGGCTTGGGCAGCTGTAAACGGGTACAAAAACTGAGGGAGGACAATCATTTTGTTAAGTGAAATTCGATCAGCCATCGATAATGGTAGTTTAGACCAGGTCGCAATCTTAGCTTTTGTTTTTTTTGATTAATGGGTTAATATTAAGTGAAACTAAACTATCAATGGAGGAAGAGACTTTGATCTACAAGTAATCAAAGGATTCCTGAGTCCCCAGTATCCTCACACCCCCTGTATTGACCAGCATCATATCCTCTAGTGGCAACAAAATTGTCTTATCGCCCCCCCCCACACACACTTAACCTGCATACTGGAATAGAGGCGCTTTATATTGTATTGAGTACTCTTCCACTGAAAAAAAAACTAATTGATCAGAGTGTATAATTGACTCTAACTTTCCTGAGTCTCCTAGACAAAACCTTACCGATAATTTTAATATCTGTGTTAAGCAGCGATATAGGTCTATATGCACCAACCTCCAACAGATCGTTCTAACTTCTTATCTGTCTGACTTATTATGTAAGCTTGCTCTTTACTAATAGCCTCTTCTTTAACACGTTAAGGACCTAGGACCTCGTCCTGGAGCACTGATACTTAGCGCTCCAGGACCAGTATACTCGTCATGGCATTAAACTTTCACCATGTCTGCAGACACGGGATCGCGATAGCCTGCTCGCCTCCTCTTGAATTTTCATTGGTGGTCAGTGGTTTATACCAGAGTGTCAGCACATTGCTGAGACTCTGGTATAAACGGCTGACATCGCTGCAATGTCAGCCGTTTCACCCATACGGACCGCTGTATGGAAAGGGTTAAGTCAGGGAGCTCCCTCCCTCTGCCATTGGTGGGCTGCTGTGCCTTTGCAGCCCCCAGATGATGGGGTGACAGAGGGAGGGAGCTCCCCTCCTTCCCCTTCCCCGTCTTCTCAATTGTGGCAGACGGGGAAGGTTCCCATGGCAACAGGACGCCTTCTCAGGCATCCTGCTGTCCATGGTGCTGAACAGATCTATGCTAAAGGCATAGATCTGTTCAGACAGTGTAAGTAAAATAAAGGACAATACACTATATGGTGTTTTGTACTGTATTATACAGACATCAGACCCACTGGATCTTACAGAACCAAGTGTATCTGGGTCCCAAAAAATGTAAAAAAAAAAGTAAAGATAATAATAAAAACACATTTATCACTGAATAAAAATTAAAACCATAAAATACACTACACATATTTGGTATCGCCGCGTCCGTAACGACCTGATCTATAAAACGGTCATGTTACTTTCCCCGCACGGTGAACGCCATAAAAATAAAAAAATAAAACTATCAGGAAATTGAAATTTTGCCTACCTTACTTCCCAAAAAAGGTAATAAAAGTGATCAAAAAAGTCGCATGTACGCCAAAATAGTACCAATCAAACCGTCACCTCATCCCGCAAAAAATGAGCCCCTACTTGAGACTATGGCCCAAAAATATGTTTTAAAAATATTATTGTGTAAAACTTGCATAAATAAAAAAAGTATACATATTGGGTATCGCCGCGTCCGTATTGACCAGCTCTATAATATCACGTGAGCTAACCCCTCAGATGAACACCGTAAAAAATAAAAAAATAAAACTGTGCTAAATAAACAATTTTTTTGTCACCTTAAATCACAAAAAGTGTAATAGCAAGCAATCAAAGTCATATGCACCCCAAAATAGCACCAATCAAACCGTCATCTCATCCCGCAAAAATCATACCCTACCCAAAATAATCGCCTGTAACGGACAGTTTCAGCAGACAAGGGGTTAAAATCCGTTTAGGCGATATGCCCCTTTCTGAGAGACAGGCACAGCTACTGCAGAACACCAACCTCCCGAACTGGATACAAAATAGCACTCCAAACTGGAACCTCGCGAATAGCTGCCAGCAGACGAACAGGAAAAGCATACAATCAGCTTACACTCCTGGCAATCAGTCTCTAACAGCATACAGGGAATCCCCCCAATAACGAGACAAGGCTCTGTGTTGAGGGTCAAGCAGTGGTCTGACGTGCTGGCACACCCAGCCTGGTTTTTATTACAGTTGTTGCAAATACAGGACAGATACAACACATCCCCACAATGCATCATGGTTTCCTTCTCTCTGTCCCGGAGACAACCGAGGTCAATCCAATTATCTCTCAGGACAAAGGGAGATCGCCAATACACATGTGGAGACAACAGGACAGAAATCACCATTTAAACACACAATGGGACAATAGAAACACACCCACACAAAATCCTCCCCTCTGCCGGTGATGATTATTGAACACATTGGCGAATATAATTATCAAAGGCAGAGAAATAAAGTTTTATAAAACATATCACAGGAACCCCAAAACATGCAATAACCCCATAACCAATATATCCTCTGAACCGGGGGATCTAGGTGAACCACATATCCATAATTCACCCACATCCATTCAGTAGTTTGGAAGATACCGTTTTATGCCAGTTACACTGAAAATGTACAAGTTATACAGAAAATAGTCACTAATAAATGTGTCCCCTGTTTGGTAGTTTCAAACTACTGAATGATGTCTCTGTGCACCAAATACAGGCAAGATAGCACTGTGTTGAAAAGTCAGAACAGTGTATGTGAGTTAAAATGGCCGCTATCTATTGTTCTCACCATGTGCTTCATCCAAGCAAGTAAGGCAAATGATGCAATCCAGGGACAGAGGGCTCAGTCCCAAGTGCCTTAAGACCCAATAACTTAAGGGACCATAATCCCAGGGCAGGAGGCTGGCACACAGCCCCCTCCAAAACACCGTGGCGAGGTTGGTTTCGCCACATCGCCCAAAAACTGAAAAAACTATGGCTCTTAGACTATGGAAATACTAAAACATGATATTTTTAATATAAAAAGAAAGTATACATATTAGGTATCGCCGCGTCCGTATCTCCCGGCTCTATAAAAATATCACATGACCTAACCCCTCAGGTGAACACCGTAAAAAAAAAAAAAAAAAAAAAAATATTAAAAAAGCCATTTTTTCTCATCTTGCATCACAAAAAGTGTAATAGCAAGCGATCAAAAAGTCATATGCACCCCAAAATAGTGCCAATAAAACAGTCATCTCATCCCACAAAAAATGAGACCCTACCTTAGATAATCGCCCAAAAACTGAAAAAAACTATCGCTCTCAGACTATGGACACTAAAACATATTTTTTTTTTTTGTTTCAAAAATGAAATCATTGTGTAAAACTTAGATAAATAAAAGAATTGTATACATATTAGGTATCGCCGCGTCCGTGACAACCTGCTCTATAAAAATACCACATGATCTAACCTGTCAGATGAATGTTGTAAATAAAAATAAACAAAAGGTGCCAAAAAAGCTATTTCCTGTTACCTTGCCTCACAAAAAGTGTAATATAGAGCAACCAAAAACATATGTACCCTAAACTAGTACCAACAAAACTTCCACCCTATCCCGTAGTTTCTAAAATGGGTCCCTTTTTTGGAGTTTCTACTCTAGGGGTGCATCAAGGGGGCTTTCAAATGGGACATGGTGTCCCAAAAAACTGTCTAGCAAAATCTGCCTTCCAGAAACTGTATGGCATTCCTTTCCTTCTGCGCCCTGCCATGTGCCCGTACAGCAGTTTACGACCACTTATGGGGTGTTTCTGTAAACTACAGAATCAGAACCATAAATATTGAGTTTTGTTTGGCTGTGTTAACCCTTGCTTTGTAACTGGAAAAAAAAATACTAAAATGGAAAATTTGCCCAAAAATTGAAATTCTGAAATGTCATCTCTATTTGCCAATAACTCTTGTGGAACACCTAAAGGGTTAACGACGTTTTGTAAAATCAGTTTTGAATACCTTCCTGTGTAGTTTCTAGAATGAGGTCACTTTTGGGTGGTTTCCATTATATAGGCCTCACAAAGTGACTTCAGACCTGAACTGGTCCCTAAAAATTGGGTTTTTGAAAATTTCTGAAAAGTTTCAAGATTTGCTTCCAAACTTCTAAGCCTTGTAACAGCCCCAAAATATAAAATATCATTCCCAAAATGATGCAAACATGAAGTAGACATATGGGGAATGTAAAGTAATAGCTATGTTTGGAGGTATTACTATGTATTATAGAGGTAGAGAAATTGAAACTTGGAAATTTGCAATTTTTAAAAAAATGTTGGTAATGTTGGTAAATTTTTATTTTTTTACTTCATTTTACCAGTGTCATGAAGTACAATATGTGCCGAAAAAACTCAGAATGGCCTGGATAAGTCAAAGCGTTTTAAAGTTATCACCACATAAAGTGACACTGGTCAGATTTGCAAAAAATGGCCTGGTCCTTAAGGTGAAAATGAGCTCTGTCCTTAAGGTGTTAAACTCAATTGAGCTTTGACTTATCCAGCCCCCCCCCCCCCACCACACACTACTTTGTTCCCTGGCTAATTTTACCCTGGGAACAACTCTATTCCAGAACTCCCCCCAACCACAAATCATCACGGGAAAAAAAAAAAAGACTGCAGCAATCAAAATCATAAGGACTAGCTAAGGCCCTTTAAATCCATCCATTCTGCAACTTCCACTGGTCTTTGAAAATATGAATAGTGTTCTCAAATACAATCTGCAGGTTGGAGGGAAAATTGAGAGAGTACTTAATATTGGCCTGTGCCAATCTTTTTTTTAACGGCTTTAAAGCTGCGTCTTTTTTTCCTGTGTGTCCTTAGAATAATCCGGGTAAATAAAGATCTTGCAGCCATTATAGCGCAAATCCGATTGCTACCTCAATTTCCTGAGGATCCTATCCATATCCTTGGAGCTCAGAATTCTAGCTAGCATTACAGACGGATAGGACCCATGCGCTTTTTGTTTTTTAAGTTGCAAACTCTGTGCTTGTTCCACCCCAAAAACAGAGGAAAAACAATCCTTCCCCAAATTCTATAAGAACCATGTCTGCAAAAATGCTTTAGGGTCTTTGCCTTCAGCTCCCTCGGGAAGCCCTATGATCCTGATATTGCAATGTCTTGACCTTCCTCTAGGTCTATAAGTTTTGCTTTTAGGGCCCCACTTTCCTCTTTTAAGAGTAGAATATCTTGTTTCATAGTATCAACCTCTGACCTTTTATCTGAGGTGGCATCATCTAATTCTTGGAGTTTAAATCACACTTTATTTAGGTCCTGTTTGATAAGTGATATCAGTTTTTACTGATCCAATTTGCATTGTTAAATTCTCTAAAGCATCGTTAGTTCTCTTGTGTAAGGATTTCAAACTGAAAAGAATGGCATGGGTGTGTGTGTGTGTGTGTGTGTGTATGTATGTATGTATATGTGTGTGTGTGTGTATATATATTATATATATAATATACACAGGGGAGCAAATCCTGCACTTGTGGCCCGTTGCTAATGACGATCTCCAGAAAAAATGCATACAATGGAGGATGCCCGCAGCGAACCACAAGTACCACAATAAACATCCTACACAAGATAGCAATTATGTGGATGTGATAATCAATATAACAAAATAATAGCAAAGACAGGTGCACTCTGCGGTCTTACTAAACCCTCAAACTGATTTTAAAATTGAGAGATTAGCCAACATGTCCAACGGTGTAGGACATATCTAAGCCCGAGCACCGCGCCAAGGTTTCTCAAGTAGCTCGGGACCTAACGCTCGCCTACCTGTGCCATGTGGGCAATACCAGGAGCCAGTGGGCAAATTACAGGAGCATGAGGCCGACTCACAAACAACTCGCCAGTTGGTGCGGTGCTCGGGCTCGGGCTCAGATATGTCCTACACCATAAGACATGTTGGCTAATCTCTTAATTTTAAAATCAGTTTGAGGGTTTAGTAAGACCGCAGAGTGCACCTGTCTTTGCCATTTTTTTGTTATAGTGTAAGGATTTCACCCAAAATATGCGCATCTTCATTATTCATTTCTGGTTGGCTAGTAGATGTAAATATCCCCAGCTGACCCTTTTCCACAATTTCTTCTTCAAAAAGCTGGTCTTGATTATTTTCTTTAGTGCTGTCGTCCTGGGTTTTAGAGGCACGCCTTGTTTTGGTCACTGGGGATTTTAAATATTTATTGATCTTAGATTGACTTCCTTCTGGTCTACCTCGGATTGAGGACAATTCCCCTGATTTTCTGCTGGTTTTTAGGGCCATGCCTTATCAGCCGACTAAATATGAATATCAAAAACTTCCCAGCTGTTAAAACTTCGGCCCTCTATATGCACCACTGCAAAAAATGTGCGCTTCCATTTATCAGAGGGTGTCCCATACACATAGAAGTAATAAGGAAACAAGAGGAATATGGCTCTTAAGATGACAACTCTTTTCCCACTCTTCTTTCCCCTCTTTATACCAGGAATTCCAGTTTTATATAATGGCTTTCAGAGTCAAGTTCAAGTGCTCCATCTGTCTATCTATCATCCTTAACCCTGTAATAGTATGTCACAGAGCACTGCTACATAACGCCCTATGCCGTACTAGTATGTCTAGGGCTGCAACGATTAATCGATGTAATCGATTATATTCGATAACTGGATTCGTTGTCGACGAATCCAGTTATCGAATAATCGCCGATTCGTTGCTATTCGGGCGGGCGGGCGGTCGCTGCATCTTTATTTTACCTTTTTACAATGACGCTCCCGCTCCTGTAACAGCCAGGCAGAGCGGACGGCGGCGGAACGTCACTCACTCACGTGACACGCCTGCTCCGCCTCCTTCATTCATGAAGTGGGCGGACCAGGCGCGTCACGTGATTGAGTGACGTTACGCCGCCGTCCGCTCTGCCTGGCTGTTACAGGAGCGGGAGCGTCATTGTAAAAAGGTAAAATAAAGATGCAAGCATCGGGGCCGGGGCCGGGGCTGTTAGGGGGAGGGGGGATCTGTCTATGGCACTGCTATGGGAAGGGAGGTCTGTGTATAGCACTGCTATGGGGAGGGGGGAGGCTCTGTCTATGGCACTGCTATGGGGAGGGGGTCTGTGTATGGCACTGCTATGGGAAGGGGGGCCTGTGCACTGTTATGAGGAAAGGGATCTGTGCACTGTTATGCCCATAACAGTGCACATATCCCCCTCTCCATAACTACGCAGTGCACATATCCCCCTCTCCATAACTACGCCGTCCACAGATCCCCCTCTCCATAACTACGCCGTCCACAGATCCCCCTCTCCATAACTACGCCGTCCACAGATCCCCCTCTCCATAACTACGCCGTCCACAGATCCCCCTCTCCATAACTACGCCGTCCACAGATCCCCCTCTCCATAACTACGCCGTCCACAGATCCCCCTCTCCATAACTACGCCGTCCACAGATCCCCCTCTCCATAACTACGCCGTCCACAGATCCCCCTCTCCATAACTACGCCGTCCACAGATCCCCCTCTCCATAACTACGCCGTCCACAGATCCCCCTCTCCATAACTACGCCGTCCACAGATCCCCCTCTCCATAACTACGCCGTCCACAGATCCCCCTCTCCATAACTACGCCGTCCACAGATCCCCCATAATAGTGTCGTCCACAGATCCCCCATAATAGTGTCGTCCACAGATCCCCCATAATAGTGTCGTCCACAGATCCCCCATAATAGTGTCGTCCACAATTTGTTTTAATATGACCTTTGAACATAATTTTTCAAGTAAGATCATATAAACCTCTCTGTTTTGTAATTTTGTCGTTTTTCCCGATTAATCGATTAATCGTAGAAATTAATCGGCAACTAATCGATTATTCAAATAATCGTTAGCTGCAGCCCTAAGTATGTCACAGTGATGGAGCAGGTTAAATGATCAAAGGGTCCTTAGTATCCCAAAATGGTATCAGTAAGAACTATAGCTCACCCTCACACAGCTCTATTGGCATAAAAATATAAAAGTGAATCAGAAAAGGGCAACACAAAGCAATCTTTTTAAAAGTGCATTTTAGTTATTTTTAACGTGGTAAAACACAACAAAAACCATATAAATTTGTCAGTTCCATGAATTATAAAATGTCATTATTACTGCAGAGTGAACAACTAAAAACAGTGTTGGAATTGCATTCTTTTTTCAGACTTGATTCCCCCCCCCCCTTAAAAATTACACAATTCACCTGATGTACCTAAAAAATTTCCCATAAAAAAAACAACATGCATAAAATAAGATCTCATATGGTTATGTAGATGGAAAAACAAAAAGTTATGCAGAGATCAAAAAACAAAAAAAAATTAAAATATGCTGAACCTTAAAGGGGTTGTCTCATCATAGACAATGGGGGCATATCGCTAGTATATGCCCCCATTGTCTTATACCGTAGGTGCAGATCCCACCACTGGGCCTGCACCTCTATCTGGAACGGAGCCCCCAAGGTAGTGGCTGGGGGACTCCGGTCCAGCCACCACCAAGCTGGCTCCCCATAGAAGTGAATGGGAACTCACCGTGCATGACCAGCCACCACTCCCATTCACTTCGATGGGCTCGATGGAAATGGCTGAGCCAGTGCCCCATAGAAAGTGAATGGAGGGTGGTTGCGCATGCACAGTACACCCTCCTTCACTTTCGAGGCTCCGTTCTCTATATAGGTGCGGGTCCCAGCGCTGGGACCCAAAACTATAAGACAATGGGGGCATATCCTAGCAATATGCCCCCATGGTCTATGATGAGACAACCCCTTTAAAGGGTTTGTCCCAACTTGGGCGTTACGGAAACAGCATAGCTTGCTGTGCTATGCTGTTTGGGTACATCCCATTCACTGCTGTGGGAATTTCGGAAACGACACATTGTTGGACGATCATCCATTTCTGTAACTCCAGTTGCCCTGGGGCCAGTGCTTAATGTGGGTTACCACATGAACTAAACTAGGCTGTGTGTCTACTTAATGTATATATTCACCTGCAGACAAAAATATAGTACTGTATATTTATAGTGCTATGGTATGTGCATTATGCATGTGATTCAGTCTCAAGCGTACATTAGGATGTATTGGAAGGAAGACATGTCTATCAAGACATGTATTTTAAGGGCTAACTGATGTTTAGATCACTGAGTAGTTGTAGACAATGCAAACAATCCATTCTTATGATATAAAATATATCTAGCCATATAGTGTAGTAAAGCCAAAGCCCCATCATAACACAGGATGTGAGGAAAATATTGCGGAAGAAACTGTAATCACAAATACAATTGAAGGAGATGTGTCATGGAAATATTCCATGCACACAAATACTGACTGAAAGCTTCTCACCGCTGTATAACATCCACAAGCAAATCATGTGTGTCTGCTCTGGTCAGCTAGTTCACATTGCACACATTATTTTTACATAATCATGGCACTGTTTAGGGGAGGGGGGATCTATGGAAGGCACTGTTTAGGGGGGGATCTGTGGAAGGCACTGTTTAGGGGGGGATCTGTAGAAGGCACTGTTTAGGGGGGATCTGTGGATGGCACAGTTTAGGGGGGAGATCTGTGGATGGCACTGTTCAAATTTCATGCACATTAAATGCAACAGCAGTATTTGCACTGTAAACCTCCTTTTTTATTTATATAAAGTGTGGGTGAACTTAAACTGTATGGCTATACTGTGGTTCCTGTAGGCTTTGCGTGCACAAGGTGTGGAGGGGGCCTCCATGTCTATTTTGCTTGGGTGCCCCCAAATTCCTTCAAACGGCCCTGGGTGGATTGTGCACCTTTGACCAAACGGGTGTTTCACTGAAATGTTGTCCTGGTACAACACGGGTACCATGACTTCCTGAAGTACTGGGCCCCTCCCCAGCCTGGCTTTGAACAATTAGGGCCTTGATTACCACCTCTTGGAACTGAATGAAAGTTCCTGTGTGGCCTGCAGATTGAAATAGCACATACGCCTTGTACTGTACATTGCCGTCTGAGGTGCACAGCCAGCTTTTTGTACCACACTTCGTCTTTCGTGTGGCACTGTAGGGCTTCAGAACTTGATCTGAAAGATTCACCCCTCCCATGTGCCTGTTGTAATGAAGGATACAAACTGGTTTGTGGACAGTGGTAGTAGTACCTCTTACAGGGGCAGGGGAATTGGTGGCACTGTGAATGGTTAGTAAAAAGACATCCATCTTGTACTTAACCGTCAACATGTTCTCATAGAGTAGAGTTCTGCTCTTGCACTTTCTGAGTTGTTGCCCTACCAGGGATCTAAGGGGGTCTCTCAGATTTTTGCGTACTGTGCTGCAAGTCGCAGTACCTAGGGCAGTTATGGACATGAATAGGGGGATACTGGTATATTAGTTCTCCACATAGAGGTGTTAACCCGTATCCATCAGTGGGTGCAGTAAGTCCCACACTATCTTCCCACTAATATCTAGGATGGGGCAGGGGGCATTCTGGGGGTTCAATCCGGAAATCTTTTCCTTCGTAAATGCGGAACTTGCGGGTGTACCCAGAGCTACTCTCACAAAGTTTATAAATCTTAATGCCATACCTTGCCCCTTTGCTAGACAGGTACTGGCAGAATCTAACCCTCCCTTTGAAAAGTAATAGGGACTCATCTACACAGACATTTTTATCAGGGATGTACAACTCGGCAAACCTGGTGTTAAAGTGGTAGAGGACAGGCCTAACCTCAAACAGGTCAAATATCAGGTCGTTATGGGATGTGCACTGTGCATTGTTCTAGTGTTGGAATTTCCGAATCAACTCAAATTGCTTCTGCGTCAGGGAAAATTGGAGTCTGGTAGACTAACTAGGGCTGAAACGATTCATCGATTTAATCGATGTAATCGAGGCAAAAAAATCCTTGATGCAGTTTTTCTGCATCGAGGATTAGTTTAAATCACATGACCACGGAGCGTGAGTGAAATGAAGCTTCTCACCGCTCCAAGGCCTCCCGTCGGCACGGCGCCGCAGGACCTTGCGTTCACACATCGTCAGCACACTGGCTGACGCTGTGTGTGATGTCAGGTCCCCAGTGCATGCTGGGATGAAGACTCTTCTCCTGTGGACTCTGTGTTGGCGCACTCTGCACTGAAAGGTAAGTATAAAGTTAGCAGAGGCAGCAGCGAGGGGGGGGATTGTGGCACCTGTGATTTGGCCTGGGGAAATGGGGGCACCTGTGATTTGGCACATGGAGGGGCTGATCTGGGGGAGTGGGGGACATGGTGGATGGCACAAAGGAACTGAGGAAGGGGACAATCATGGCAATCTGGATGGAGGGGCTGATGGCAGCGCTATCATGGGGGCACTAAGGGACAAGGCATGAAGGGGCTGCTGCGGATCTGATGGTACGGGGGACATGGTGGATGGCATGGGAGGCACTGGGGAAGCGGGATATCATGGCAATCTGGATGGCATGGAGGGGCTGATGGCAGTGCCATCATAGGGGCACTGGGGGACATGGCATGGAGGGGCTGCTGATCTAATGGTACTGGGGGAGTGGGGGGTTGTGGCACCTGTGATTTGGCATGGGGAAATGAGGGCACCTGTGATTTGGCACATCAAGAGGCTGATCTGGGGGAGTGGGGGACATGGTAGATGGCATGGAGGCACTGGGGAAGGGGGACATCATGGCAATCTGGATGGAGGGGCTGATGGCAGTGCCATCATGGGGGCACTGGGGGACATGGCATGGAGGGGCTGCTGATCTAATGGTAGTGGGGGAGATGGTGGGTGGCATAGGAGGCACTGGGAAAGGAGGACATTTTTATAAAGCAATACGTTATTTTAAGGTTTTTCTTATTAGATTAGTCGATTAATCATAAAAAAATTATCAATAGACTACTCTATTACTTAAATAATCATTTTCTGCAGCCCTAGTCCAAACTCCAATTTTTGTCTAACTTTTGGCTTCTTAACAAGGTCCATATGCAGCACAAGCCACCAAAACTTAATAATCTCTGCTGCATTTACTGGGGTCCAACCTAGGGGTCTCGCGTATGGTGATGTAGGGTTCTTAGCAATGAATTGTTGGGGGTATAAATTGGTTTGGGCCACCATTAAATTTACAGACTCTACAGAGAAGAAGATTTAGAAAAAATCAATTTCAGTGAAGCCTGCACAATCTACCTGTATTCCGGAGTTGCCGTCAAAACCCGTGCCTGCGCCGTCCATTCTAGTATTAGGCACAGGCGCAGTTAGTGAAGGACGGCAGCAGGCGAGCGTCCTTCACTCACTGCGCTTGCGCCTAATACTAAAATGGACGGCGCAGGCGTGGAATTTGCGGGAGACCGAGGATGTCAATCACCTTTTACAAGGGCGTGCCAAATGGTGAGAGGACAGAGCCTCTAGGTGCTGCAGCAACGCCCCACTAGAACCTAGAGGCTCATTTGCATATTATAAAAGTCATTATTTAGCGTGATCGGCATCATGCAGGGACATGTAAGTCATACAGTTATGTTCTGCTGACATTAGCACATCGCTAATGTCAGCCAGCTACTTAACGATTTTTTGATGACAGAAACCCTTTAAATGCTTTCTTTTTGTAATTTATTGCTTTCTTTACAGTTCTATTTAACCACATTCGTTTTTTTTTTTTCCTTTACCTTTTATTCCCATGAGGTATGTACCCCTCGCAATTAGATTTTAGGATGCTTTTAAAATATCCCATTTTGTGGCTGTATTTTTTATTTTTGAGGACTTTGTCCCAGTTAGTTAGGCCTATGGTCTCTCTTAGTTGGCTAAATTTAGCTTTTTTGAAGTTTGGTATTTTTGTTCCTCCCTGAAGAAACACTCTTTCGAATGATAAGGTTATTACTTTATAGGCACTATTTCCCAGGCGTCCCCCGACCTGCACATCTGTTGTTCTGTCAGGTCTATTGGTTAATACTAAGTCCAGTATGGCCGTCCCTCTAGTCGGGTCCTGAACCAGTTGGAAAAGGTAATTGTTTGGTTATTGCCTGTTAAGAGCCTGTTTCTTTTGAGATGTACAGGTTTCAGTTTCCCAGTCTATATCTGGGTAGTTAAAGTCCCCTATAATAACCACCTCATTATGATTTGCCGTCACGTCTATCTTGTTTAATAGTACATTTTCTGTAGACTCTGGTATATTAGGTGGTTTATAGTAAACTCCTATTAGTAATTTATTATTGTTTTTGCCTCCATGTATTTCTATCCACAGTGACTCCACATGTTCATGTCCCTTACTTATATCTTCTCGGACTGTGGGCTTTAGACAGGACTTTACATAAAGGCAGACCCCTCCCCCACTCTGGTTTTGGCGATCCTTTCTAAACAGACTGTAACCCTGTATGTTAACTGCACAGTCAGTTATTATCCAGCCATCTCTGTTATTCCCACTATGTCATAGTCCTCCTCACACATCACTAATTCCAGTTCTATTAGTCAGGCTTCTGGCATTAGTATACATATATTTAATGTATATAGATTTATGTGTGTATATATATAATTTTTTTTTTTTTTTTACCCTACACTTTTCCTTCTGAGCTGTTCCAGTCCCTCCCTCCATTCCTTCCCCAGTCCCCCTAACCTTGATCCCAGTCTCTATCTGCACTATCTTCCCATCCTATAACGTAATTACCCAGTCCCCAGTTTAAACACTCCTCCATCCTTCTAGCCATCTTCTCCCCCAACACAGCTGCCCCTTCCCCATTGAGGTGCAACCCATCCCTACGATAGAGCCTGTAGTTAAGTCTGCCCAGTTAAGTCTGCCCAAACCCCTCCTTCCTACACCAGTTCTTGAGCCACTTGTTAACCTCTCTAATCTGCTGCCTTTCTTGTGTGGCTTGTGGTACAAGTAGTATTTCGAAAAAGGTCCTTGCCCTAAGCCTTTGACCTAAATCCCTAAAATCATTTTTAGGCCTCCTACACATGGCCGTTGTTTTGGTCTGCATCTGAGCCACAAAAACTGCGGCTCTGATGCGGACTCATTCACTTCAGTGGGGCCGCAAAAGATGCGGACAGCACTCCGGGTGCTGTCCTCATCTGTTGCTCCGTTCTGTGACCCCGCAAAAAAAATATTACCTGTCCTATTCTTGTCCGTTTTGCGGAAAAGAATAGGCAGTTATATCAATGGCTGTCCGTGCCGTTCCGCAAATTGCGGAACTCACACGGACACATCTGTGTTTTGCGGACCGCAAAACACACCGATCGTGTGCATGTAGCCTTAAGGATGCGCCACCTACCTCTAACTTTGTCATTGAAAAAAAATATATAAATGTGCAAAAATAAATTTGCCCAGGTGCTGATCAGTCAAGTACGGACTGATCAGTGCTTGGCATTCACAGCTCATACATAGAAAAAGTGATGCAGAGCAGTAAAAAAAAAAAGCCAAATTAATGTGAGTCACATTTGTTCGCCGTCTGCAAAATCGGGGAAGGGGATCAGGTCTCCAGAAGGCGAGCAAAACGGTTGCCAATGCACCTTAAAATTGCAGATGGCGACAAGCCATTTGCGACTGGACGCCGCTCTGCTGCGCAGCCTAGTGTCGGTTAAAGATACTAGCACAGTGGAGAAGGAGGGAGTCCCTCCTTCCCCACTGTGACGTGGCCACCACTGCCACCAATAGGGAGATGGCAGGGAGGAGCTGTGGCCACTGTGACACCAATGAATGTAAAACATATTAATACAAGTATAGGCAGCGGTATCACAGACTCGGCCTCAATAACAGGGCAAGGTGCCACATCTGAGGGGTTAATTGCCGCGGATCGCATGCCCTGTTATTGAGGCCGGGTCTGTGATACTGCTGCCGACACTTGTATAAATGAGTTGAAGAGGACCTTTCATGGGTCAAAAAAATATGAACTTAGTAGCAGGCTACATAGAGCGCAGTGGCCACCCCCCCCCCCCCCCCCCCCCATTGTTATACAGTGGCAGTGGCAGTTTCAGATTACACTGCTGGGGCTCCGGGAGAGTGTGAAGTCTTAGTCACCCTAATACAGCTCTATCGGGGTGAATATGACAAGGGATGAAAAGATTCAGGTTATAGCCCCAAAGGGGGGAAAAGGTTATTAAATAAAAAGTAAAAAAACCACACAAATACTAAAAGTTTAAATCGCCCCCTTTCCCAATTTTACATATAAAATTTACTAAAATAAAAAATAAACCTATTACATATCGCCACATCCGAAAAAGTTTGAGCTATTAAAATATTTAAAAATATTTCCGCTCTGGTGAAGGCCATAACAGAAAAAAAAATCTAAACCGCGCAATTCAACATTTTTTGTCACCTTGTCCCCCAAAAGATGTCGCTGTATTCTCCTATTTGGAATGTAGTGCTGGCTCATTACTGTGACCTGCGTCTCATCTTCTCCGTCAAGTCCTTTTTTTAATTATATGCATTTTAAATTTGGCGACTAAAATTTTTTCTTTTAGGAGCCAATGACTCCTGTTTTTTTTTTTTTTGTCTGGAGCACTAGGGATAGGGATGGAGTAGGGGGTCAGGAATTCTTCCTGTTCCCTCTGATGCTGTAGCTCTGCCATTGGCTGGAGCATTGTTCCAGCTAATTGCAGCGCTGGCAGGAGACTCCAAACACTGGAGTCCCCTACCTGACTTTTGGGGGAGACTGGTGCTGACTAATTCAGCACTAGTGACACCTCCATATGACTCCCCTGTAGCTCCAAAAATGACTCGCGTGCCGCTGGCGCTGCGATAGGCCAGTCTTCATTGACCGGCCAATCACCACGCTTACAGCTGCAGGGGGGAGGAAATACGTCTTGTTGCCCTTAGCCGACATGGATGCCTGCTGGTAAGCGCAGCAATCCCCCCGCGATCTCCCCTTGCAACCCGACAAATCTTGCACAGTATAACAGTACATGTACGGGTTTGGTCCTTAAGTCACATCCACCAGCGCCGTACGTGTACGGCGAAGGTCCTTTACGGGTTAAAGGGGTTTTGTCAAGTTTATAAGTTATCCCCATCCACGGGATGTTTTTTTGTATGGTGGTGTCCTGGAAAATGTGAAGGAGAAAGAAGGATCAGGCATGTTGAATTTCAGCATGCCTAATCCTATATTTTCAATGAAGATAATCACACAGCTAAGTGTGTGTGTATGTGTGGTGGAGAGTTGTCAGGAAGAATAGCTATCTGATGGCTGTCTAAAGTATATGCCCAATTTAGGCCATGTTCCTTCTTTGATATAAGCCACAAGAATGGAAAGATTCCATTGGAAATATAGATAGAATCAGTACCACACTTCTCAATCAGGGAATACCGTGTATGACGACCATGCAGTAATACATTCTAATGAGCTATGCCCATCTATAGAAATTGACCAACCAAAAGAAAATTGGATTTCAGCGTATCATCCATCCACAATCTTTATTCAGGCCCAGTACAGAAACATCATGCAACATTTTGGCTTATACAGTTTGAAAAAAACTTTTGTGTAAGACTGACTTAAATTGTCAGTCTGCGGGCTTCTGAACCAAACAATCGCCATATCTCTGAAGGTTCTCATTTATCCAGGTCATGGTATATCTGTAAAGAATAAGTCCAGTTGCCTTGATTTTATTATTTTCAGATAACTCACCATATCCTTAATTTCTAAGTTTTTAATGTTCTTTTGGAGAACACCAAATGTGTAAATTAAAAAAAAATATATTTGGCTGGGCAATACACGACTCTGCAGATACCTTTGTAAATATATATAAATATATAAAAAAGAAATACAAGAAGAAAGACAAAACGCCAGCACTAGCACAAACTACACTTATATCTCCATTCTCTATGATTCAAAGCTATATGGGGGGGGGCATAAATATGTATTTTACTGCCATTTTGTGTTAATAAAATAGAAATAGACTTTTTTGCATTAATGTGTATCACAAAAACAGAAGCAAAAAGTATTTGAATAACCAACCTACAAAAAAAAAATAATTCAAACTTTCAAACCCTAATGAGATTCAAATGTCTGGTCATTGCAAGGGAAAATGGCCTAGTCTTGAACTTGTTAGCAATTTATGTAAGGACAGTGTGGTCTTCCTCCTTAAATGTTAAAGCCAACTAGAAAGGTCTGTTAAAAGGGTTATCCAGAAGCCCCATAAACCGTGTGACTTCCTGTGCTGTGATATGTCATCACTGTTGCATGTAACTGAGGGATGCTTCTCTACAATCATGTGACTGCAAAGGGGTGGCTTTGCAATGGAACAGTGTCAGCCCCTTGTGATTCCACAATTGATCTTGGCCCAAGGTGAACATAGGCTTGGGACCAGTTCACATGACTGATTTTGAAAAACTCTTCAAAAATCTCAGCAGAATCCATGTCTTTTTTTTTTTTTTTTTCCAGCACAAGAGTGCTTTTTCGTGCGTTTTTTTTTTTTACCCAATGGAATTTTCAATTCAAGGTTTTTGAAGCGGATCTGCGCCCAAAAAAAACTGATCGAAAATGCATAGACTTACTTGGACCAGTTTTTTTTCTGCTTCCTGTTAATGGGAGATTCAGAGGTGATTCTGCCCCAAGATACGGCATTCTGCTTATTTTTGCTGCAGCTGAGGGGTTAATTGTGCGGATCACAGCCCCCTGTAAGAGATCGGGTGGTGCCAGGCAGCAGGGGCAGTTATGTACACAGTTTTTAGTATATTCTAACTTGAAGCGTCCCCATCACTATGGGAACGCCTCTGTTCGAATATACTGTTGGATCTGAGTTTTCACGATCTAACTCAATTCCGATAGTATATTCTAAAATAGAGGCGTTCCCATGGTGATGGGGACACTTTAAGTTAAAATATACCATCGGATTGGAGAAAACTCAGATCCGATGGTATATTAATAGGGACTCCTGACTTTACATTGAAAGTCAATGGGGGACGGATCCGTTTGCAATTGCACCATATTGTGTCAACGTCAAACGGATCCGTCCCTATTGACTTGCATTGTAAGTCGGGACGGATCCGTTTGGCTCCGCAAAGCAAAGCAGCGTTTGGGTGTTCGTCTCCTGAGCGGAATGGAGGCGGAACGGCGCCAAACTGATGCATTCTGAATGGATCTGCATCCATTCAGAATGCATTTGGGATGTACGGATCCGTTCGGGGCCGCTTGTGAGAGCCTTCAAACGGATCTCACAAGCGGAACCCCAAACGCAAGTGTGAAAGTAGCCTTACTCGCCATTTTTTAGTAACCTTGTCCCCCAAAAAAATAGGATAGGACCGTTCGATTGTGGGCTGGACGTTCCATAAAATGTGGAATGCAAGCAACTTTTTTTGGTGTTTTATTTTTTTTGTGTGGTATCGAGTATCGCAATAGTTTTTTTTCATGTTATCGAATGCTCTTCCATATCTTCATGAAGACCCCAAACCTCATCTGATGGTGGACACAGCACTGCTAGTGTCCTTGAGATGTCTTCTACAACACTGGCTGAGGTCAAGCATACCACAATTAGATGAGGTGATATCCCAAATGTCGCACTACATGCACATAGATAAAGTGGAAACAGAAACGCAGAAAGAGAAAAAGACCAAGAATTTCTTCAATAGGTGGAGGATTTTTATTAGCAAACATATTCCACAAACTGAAATCGCATCTCTCATGAAGGCCTTAAAATATATGAAATGGTATGCTAAGGAAGCTCTAAAAGGAACATTGGGAAACCTACATATAGGGACATATCATGACTTAAAAGATATTACCTATATAGTGACCTGTACATATGCCTAAATTAGTAGAATTTGGGAGGATCCTAACAGACATCCGTGGGATTAGGGAGGGGTGGGAGAGTTTGTTATTGGTATTACTAATATAGGTCTTGTTTATGTTTTTTGTTTTGTTTCTCCTTTTATACAAAAACTGTAAAATGTATCGCCTACGTTTGATGCCTGTAATTGTACCAAATTTACATTTATGGTGGTTTTAATAAAAAAAAAAGCTGAGCGATTCAAATTTTGAAAATAGTACATTTTTCAATTAAAAAAATAAATAAATAAAGGTAGAAACATTGACTCAAATTTACCATTAACCCCTTAAGGACCGAGCTCATTTTCACCTTAAGGACCAGGCCATTTTTTTTACAAATCTGACCAGTGTTACTTTATGTGGTGATAACTTTAAAATGCTTTGACTTATCCAGGCCATTCTGAGATAGTTTTTTCGGCACATATTGTACTTCATGACACTGGTAAAATAAATAAATTTTTATTTATAAAAAAATACCAAATTTGCCAAAAATTGCAAATTTACAAGTTTCAATTTCTCTACTTCTATAATATATAGTAATACCGCTAAACATAGTTATTACTTTACATTCCCTATATGTCTACTTCATGTGTGCATCATTTTGGGAATGATATTTTATATTTTTGGGATGTAACAAGGCTTAGAAGTTTGGAAGCAAATCTTGAAATTGTTCTGAAGTTGTCAAAAAAAACAATTTTTAGGGACCAATTCAGGTCTGAAGTCACTTTGTGAGGCTTAGATAACAGAAACCCCCCAAAAATGACACTATTCTAGAAACTACACCCCTCGAGGTATTCAAAACGGATTTTCCAAACTTTGTTAACCCTTTAGGTGTTCCACAAGAATTAATGGAAAATAGAGATACAAATTCAAAATGTAACTTTTTGGGCAGATTTTCCAATTTAATTATTTTCCAGTTACAAAGCAAGGGTTAACAGCCAAACAATACTCAATATTTATGGCTCTGATTCTGTAGTTTACAGAAACACCCCATATGTGGTCGTAAACCACTGTACGGGCACACGGTAGGACACAAAAGGAAAGGAATGCCATACGGTTTTTGAAAGGCAGATTTTGCTAGACAGTTTTTTTTGGACACCATGTCCAATTTGAAGCCCCCCTGATGCAGCCCTAGAGTTGAAACTCCACAAAAGTGACTCCATCTAAGAAACTACACCCCTCAAGGTATTTAAAACTGATTTTACAAACGTCGTTAACCCTTTTAGGTGTTCCACAAGAGTTATTGGCAAATAGAGATGAAATTTCAGAATTTCAATTTTTGGGCAACTTTTCCATTTTACTATTATTTTTTCCATTTACAAAGCAAGGGTTAACAGCCAAACAAAACTCATTATTTATGGCCCTGATTCTGTAGTTTACAGAAACACCCCATATGTGGTCGTAAACTGCTGTACGGGCACACGGCAGGGCGCAGAAGGAAAGGAATGCCATACGGTTTTTGGAAGGCAGATTTTGCTAGACAGTTTTTTTGGACACCATGTCCCATTTGAAGCCCCCCTGATGCACCCCTAGAGTAGAAACTCCAAAAAAGTGCCCCCATTTTAGAAACTACGGGATAGGGTGGAAGTTTTGTTGGTACTAGTTTAGGGTACATATGATTTTTGATTGCTCTATATTACACTTTTTGTGAGGCAGGGTAGCAAGAAATACCTTTTTTGGCACTTTTTTTTGTTATTTACAACATTCATCTGACAGGTTAGATCATGTGGTATTTTTATAGAGCAGGTTATCACGGATGTGGCGATACCTAATATGTATACAATTTATTTATGTAAGTTTTACACAATGATTTCATTTTTAAAACAAAAAAATGTTTTAGTGTCTCCATAGTCTGAGAGCCATAGTTTTTTCAGTTTTTGGGCAATTATCTAAAGTAGGGTCTCATTTTTTGTGGGATGAGATGACTGTTTTATTGGCACTTTTTTGGGGTGCATATGACTTTTTGATCGCTTGCTATTACACTTTTTGTGACATAAGATGACAAAAAATGGCTTTTTTTACACAGTTTTTATTTTTTTACAGTGTTCACCTGAGGGGTTACTTCATGTGATATTTTTATAGAGCCAGTCGATACGGACGCGGCGATACCTAATATGTATACTTTTTTTTTATTTATGTAAGTTTTACACAATGATTTCATTTTTGAAACAAAAAAATCATGTTTTAGTGTTTCCATAGTCTAAGAGCCATAGTTTTTTCAGTTTTTAGGCGATTATCCTGGGTAGGTTATGATTTTTGCGGGATGAGATGACTGGCACTATTTTGGGGTGCATATGACTTTTTGATCGCTTGCTATTACACTTTTTGTGATGTAAGGTGACAAAAAATTGTTTATTTAGCACAGTTTTTATTTTTTTACAGTGTTCATCTGAGGGGTTAGCTCATGTGATATTATTATAGAGTTGGTCGATACGGACGCGGCGATACCTAATATGTATACTTTTTTTATTTATGTAAGTTTTACACCATAATATAATTTTTGAAACAAAAAAAATTAATCCGGCCATTGTCTCATGTAGGGGCCCTTTTTTTGCGGGATGAGGTGACGGTTTGATTGGTTCTATTTCGGCGTACATGCGACTCTTTTGATCACTTTTATTACCTTTTTTGGGAAGTAAGGTGGGCAGAATTTCAATTTCCTGATAGTTTTTTTATTTTTTATGGCGTTCTCCGTGCGGGGAAAGTAACATGACCGTTTTATAGATCAGGTCGTTACGGACGCGGCAATGCCTAATATGTGTAGTGTATTTTATTTTTTTAATTTTTATTCAGTGATAAATGTGTTTTTATTATCTTTACTTTTTTTTTTTTTTTTTTTACATTTTTTGGACCCAGACCCACTTGGTTCTTGAAGATCCTGTGGGTCTGATGTCTGTATAATACAGTACAGTACCCTATATAGGGTACTGTACTGTATTTTATTTACACTGAACAGATCTATGCCTTTAGCATAGATCTGTTCAGCACCATGGACAGCAGGACGCCTGAGAAGCCATGGAAACCTTCCCCGTCTGCCACAACTGAGCAGACGGGGAAGGGGAAGGAGGGGAGCTCCCTCCCTCTGTCCCCCATCCATCTGGGGGCTGCAAAGGCACAGCAGCCCCCCGATGGAAGAGGGAGGGAGCTCCCTGACTTAACCCTTTCCATACCGCGGTCCGCATGGACCGCGGTATGGAAAGGGTGAAACGGCTGACATCGCATCGATGTCAGCCATTTATACCAGAGTGTCAGCAATGTGCTGACACTCTGGTACCACTGACCACCAATGAATATTCAGTGGGAGGCGAGCGGGGGATCGCGATCCCGCCTGCCGCACCTCCCGCAACTGCCCGCACACACCCATTTACCGCCCCCCTGCACCCCGCCGACATAAAAGCATTCGGGGGTGGGGGGGGGGGGGGTTTAACATTTTTGGCCATTTTAAAGCGCTACAAAAACTACATAAAGCGCTGCAAACCGCAGGTCTGAATTGACCTGTGGTTTGCAGCGATCGCCGATACGGGGGGTCACAGGACCCCTCTCGGCATTGACCCTGGGTGCCTGGCTGTGTGTAACAGCCGGCACTCAGCGCTGTCACCATGTCTGCAGGCATGGTGACGTTTAATGCCAGGACGAGTATACTCGTCCTGGTGCGCTAAGTACCGTTGCTCCAGGACGAGTATACTCGTCCAAGGTCCTGATCGTGTTAAGATGATTTACAATGTTTCACAAAAAATCTCAGAATGGCCTGGATAAGTAACAGCATTCCAAAGTTATTACCAAATAAAGTGACACATGTCAAATTTGGAAAATTAGGATTGGTCAGGAAGGGGGTAAATGGCTGGGTCTGGAAGTGGTTAGGCTACTTTCAAACTTGCGTTTTTGCCTGATCAGGGGCCTGGCAGGGATCGGCAAAAAACGCTTCAGTTTGTAACAATACAACTGTCAGAATCCGTTACGAACGGATCCGGCTGTAGTATGTCTAAAATGGCCATGACAGATCCATCACTGTCAATAGGGGACAGATCTGTTTTCTATTGTGTTCGAGTAAACTGATTCTAACTCATGTTTTTTTTTTTTTTTTTTTGCCTTCCTCTGGATCAACTTGCAGGATAACAGTATGAACTGGATGGACGAGTGTCTTTTTTCAGCCTTATAAACTATGTTACTATTAGTACCAAGCCAGAACATGCTTTCATAACTGATAAAAAGGCTTATTGGTAAAAAAAAAAAATATTAAAAAAATATAAAAATAAAAATATATATATAATGAGATGGTGAGTCAGATGAGCTTGTGGTAGGCTACGGTAGCAGCGGCAGTATTGAGGCAATCACAGACAGTCTTTGTGATACACCGTAACTTTATTCACACCAAAGGCATAACAGGCAATGTACAGACCACACAGGGGTGTATCCACATAGAGCATAGAACAAAAAGTCCTTCCATAGCAAACAAACAGCAGGTTTGAGTCGCCTTGTTTCTGTACAGCCCACACCGGTCCTGCAGGCTTCTATGCTACCTGCCTTTGTCTCCCTCAGGCCGGAGGCCCTTCTTCGGCTAGTGGCACCACATGTCCCAGGACTATCCTTCAGTTTGGGCTGCGCCCAGTCTCTCCTTGACCAGCACCGGCCCGGACACGCTGCGCCAGCAGCATTCGCCGCTGTAACCGCAATGATCCGGTTCTTACTCCACCGAGGCCAGGACCTCTGGTGGCACGTATCGTCTGTACAGTGTGTGTATATGTGTAATAAATAAATATATATATATCTCTATCTGATCTGTTCACATGTATAACTGCTTGAAAAAAGGCTCTAGCGTAGAGTCGAAACGTCGCGTATCCACATGGGGGAATAAAAGCATTTACATTTTTTACAGATTTTTGGAGTGCTGCCTTTTTGCTACTATATTACAGTGTTTCAGGAAAGACCATTTAGAGCAGCTGAACTTTATTTGGGGTTAATCTGAGGCACTTTAAATGATGGCAGGTTTAGGGTCCATTCACACATCTGTAAGTGTTTTGCGGATCTGCAAAACACGGACACTGGCAATGTGCATTCCGCAATTTGCAGACTGCACATTGCTGGCACTATAATAGAAAATGCCTAATCTTGTCCACAATTGCAGACAAGAATAGGACATGTTCTATTTTTTGGGCGGAAACGGAAGCACGGATGCGGAAGTGCGGATTTGCAAATGCGGATGCGGACAGCACATTCCGGTCCCATTGAAAATGAATGGGTTCGCACCAGTTGCGCAAAATTGCGAAACGGGTTTCACACGTCCGCAAATGGACCCTTATACTGACTTCTACTTAACGTTATTTTGAATGTGATTGCTCAATTCGGAACACAGCTACATCCCCAGTTATAAGAGGGTGTGCACACTTATGCAACCACATTTATTATTATTTTTTTGTTTTCTTCCCTCCACCTAAAAGATTTCAGTTTGTTTTTCAATTGAGTGGTAGTTTATTTTAAAGGTGGAAAGTCTGAAATGATTTATCTTTGTCTCATTTTAATTTATTTTTTACATCACAGAAACCTGACATTTTAACAAGGGTGTGTAGACTTTTTATATCCACTGTGTATATATTCTTATATAGCTGCTACCATGTCTACATTTTTCATATAGAGCCAAACACAAACTTTACTTTGAGATACTTTGGCTTTTGGCACACTTGAATTTCAATACTAGACACCTTGCTGTAAGTTGCAGTTTATCATGAGTACGTTGTGTTATTTGTAGAAGATATAGCTCTCTCTCTTTTGATTCTTGGCTAAAACTTATCTAAAATATGCTTTTTAGATTTGACACGGATTTGAACTAGTTGATAGTGACACTGAGAGCTCATAAAAGACCTCTAAAGTGGTGGCACATTAGAGCTTTTTGTTCGGAAAAGGAGAGATTACTTCTAATTATAAAATATATGTTGACAAAATGTCACCGCTCATTTTTTAATGACCTTGGATTAGGAGATATATCCTCTTGGTTACACATATTAATCTCTACTTTTTCCAACATATAAGTAGAATCACTTGAGAAATTGAAAGGGTTATATTACACTAGGGAGTGCCCCTTGTTGATTTTCTTTTACACCCTTTTCAATGGAAAGGAGAGGTCTGCCACAAAACCGCAGTGAAGATGTAGTTTCTGATCATGTGGACTCCATTTTGTATCTGTTAGCCATTGTGGCCTGTGAATGAACTGGAGTTATACTTCATGTGAATATCTTTTCTGATTCATTGTGGATCTGGGAATTGGCCTCTCCAGGGTCCAGAATGTTAACAGATGAAAAAGAGGTAAACAGTGACCCCTTTATACTGCGCATGTCCTGGCTACATTCCACTAGGGAGTGGAGTTTTTTGTTTAAGCTGTATAAAACTGGGGCGGACTAATCTCAGGTTAATTTGCATATGTATCAAATCGGGTTTTTTACACAATAAAAGCACACAGAGCTATGGGGACTGGGTATTGAGGATGTGCTAGCGGCCATCTACCAACCCGTGTCCTCAGCTCTATACACAGAATCCCTTTAACTGAAAAGGGCTTCCCAGCTTATGTGTCAATGTCAGATGATGTCAACTCTATCTTTGGTGATGTAAGCATTTTCATTCCAGATGTAGTCAGGACTCCAGTTGATTTAATTGTCTGTTATGTCCTTTATATATAGAGAAGTGCAAAAGAAGGGCATTATATCACTATATGTATATACTATTTTTATATTTAATAAAATCTTATTATTATTTGAAGTGTAACTGTAGTTTCAGTCTCTCTTTAACCACTTTCTGACCGCCCATAGGATATAAACATCCTATGGGCGGTTGTTTATCTCTAAATGGGCGTTCTAAAACGTCCATTCAGAGATGGCAGCTGCACACTAATCGTGCAGCTGCTGAGCGGGGGGCCAGCTGTCAGTGACAGCAGGGCACCCCAGGGAGAAGGTAGGGACAGTTCCCAGGTGTCCCTGCCTTCTAGTGTATACAGATCAGGAAGCTCTATGCTGTGCTTCCTGTCCCTGCCCGACTGTCATCTGACGTCCGGAAGAGTGCTGGAGCTGTCGCGTCTTCCACAGACCACAATCAGCCCTGCACTGAGGCTGTACAGCCTCTCTGGGGGGTGTATTTCCCCTGTAACTGGGGCTACTATGTCAGCCCCAGTTACAGGAGAAATCAATAGTGAAAAAAAAAAAAAAAAGTGAAGTAAAATGTCCTCCAAAGGTCTTGTATGGCTTAATGGGGGACACAACGTGTAAAATAAAAAAAAGTGTTTAACATTTTTTTTCAAAAAATAATAATTCCCCAATTAAATGTAAAAAACAAACAAACAAAAATATAGAATAGACATATTTGGTATTGCCGCGTCAGTGATGGTCAGCTCTATAAATATATCACATGATCTACCCCGTATGATAAACACCATGGGAAAAAAAATTAAATTTTTGTCACCTTACATCACAAAAAGTGATCAAAATGGTACTGATAAAACCATCACCTCATCTTGCAAAAAATGAGCCCCTACATTAGAAAATTAGAAAATCGCTAAAAAACAATAAAAAAAAAAATATAGCTCTCAGAACATGGAGACATTAAAACATATTTTTTGGTTTAAAAAATGCTATTGTGTTAAAGTGAAATAATAAAAAAAAGTATACATATTAAGTATCGCTGCGTTCATAACAACCAGCTCTATAAAAAGATCACATGACCTAACAACTCCTGTGAACACCGTAATAAAAATAAAATAAAAATAGTGCCAAAAAAGCCATTTTTTTGTCACCTAACATCACTTAAAGTGTAACACGAAGCGATAGAAAAAGGCGTATGCCCCCAAAATAGTACCAATCAGTCACCTCATTCTGCAAAAAAGATCCTAACTAAGCTGACATTTATGTAAAAAGCATAGGTGATAAATGTCCCAAAAAACTAGAGCAAGGGTCTCCGAACTCTGCAATTGCAGTTATGCAGTGACCATGTGCAATGCTGCTTCATTCAAAGTGTATTGCACTAAGTCCTTTTACATGGACCAATGTTTTAGGTAATTAACAGAAAATAGCCTAATGTTCCTGATAATTGCCTGATTGCATGTAAATGCAGCCCTCATCTCCACTAACAATCACCTCTGCTTTAGGCTCCATTTACACGTCCGTGGTGTGTTGCGGACCCCCAAATTGCGGATCCGCAACACACCCGCCCGACACCCCTATAGAAATGCCTATTATTGTCCGCAACTGCGGACAAGAATAGGACATGTTCTATCTTTTGCATAGCTGCGGACCCGAAGATCGGGGCCGCGCTCCGCAAATGCAGATGCTGACAGCACACTGTGTGCTGTCCGCATCTATTCCGTCACCATAGAAAATGAATGGGTCCGCACCCATTTGCGGACATGTGAATGGAGCCTTATGGAGAACATTACCAACCATCCAGTTTTTTTCAGTGTTTTTTTCTTTAAGCTGATAAATATTTCTCTGTTGTCAAAGATGTTACTTGAAATGGGAAAAACCTGTAATGTCTTTCACTTGGGTGCACTGACTTTACAGTTGTTTATAGACTCTGCCCATTGACACAGTGTTGGGGTCCATTCACACGTCTGCAAAATAGATCCCCATCCCGCAATTTTGCAGAACAGGTGCGGACCCAATACGAAATATGAGGCATTAGCACTTCTATCCTATTCTTGTCCGCAGCCACAGACGAGAAAAGACATTTCTATCATAGTCCTGGTGCGGAATGCACATGGCCGGTGTCCGTGTTTTGCGGATCCACAATTTGCGGACCACAAAACAATTGCGGATGTGTGAATGGACCGTGAATGACTAGGAATGTTTTGGTTCTAAATGGAGAGACACTTTTTGGTCATTTTTGCGAATTTGGTGATTTAATGGCCCTAACAATTATATATATTCGGCCAACAAAATAATTTCTGCGCATTTTCTTTGTGACACATATGGCTGTTTTTAATACGCTCTTTTTTTCTTTTCGATTTTTGTTTTGGGGTAAAATGGGTGAACATAGTAACATAGTACATAAGGCCGAAAAAAGACATTTGTCCATCCAGTTCGGCCTGTTATCCTGCAAGTTGATCCAGAGGAAGGCAAAAAAATAAATAACTGTAAGGTAGAAGCCAATTTTCCTCACTTTAGGGGAATAAAGTCCTTCCCGACTCCAATCAGGCAATCAGAATAACTCGCTGGATCAACGACCCCTCTCTAGTAGCTATAGCCTGTAATATTATTACGCTCCAGAAATACATCCAGGCCCCTCTTGAATTCCTTTATTGTACTCACCATCACCACCTCCTCAGGCAGAGAGCTCCATAGTCTCACTGCTCTTACCATAAAGAATCCTCTTCTATGTTTGTGTACAAACCTTCTTTCCTCCAGATGCAGAGGATGTCCCCTCGTCACAGTCACCGTCCTGGGAATGAATAGATGATGGGATAGATCTCTGTACTGCCCCCTGATATATTTATACACAGTAATTAGATATCCCCTCAGTCGTCTATTTTTCTAAAGTGAATAACCCTAATATTGATAATCTTTCAGTGTACTGTAGTTGCCCCATTCTAGTTATTACTTTAGTTGCCCTCCTCTGGACCCTCTCCAGCTCTGCTATATCTGCCTTTTTCACAGGAGCCCAGAACTGTACACCGTACTCCATGTGTGGTCTGACTAGCGATTTGTAAAGTGGTAGGACTATGTTCTTTTCATGGGCATCTATGCCCCTTTTGATGCAACCCATTATCTTATTGGCCTTGGCAGCAGCTGCCTGACACTGGTTTTTGCAGCTTAGTTTGCTGTTTATTAAAATTCCTAGATCCATTTCCATGTCGGTGTTACCGAGTGTTTTACCATTTAGTATGTATGGGTGACTTGCATTATTCCTTCCCATGTACATAACTTTACATTTGTCAGTGTTAAACCTGATCTGCCACTTCTCTGCCCAAGCCTCCAATCTATCCAGATCCCTCTGTAGTAATATACTGTCCATTTCAGTGTTAAAGGGTTTCTACCACTTCAGTTTGACCAAATTAGCTTTCAGACACTAGCGATCTGCTAATGTCTGATCTCCATAACCATGCAATTCTTAGACCTTTGTGTGGAGCCGTTTCATTAAAAAACTAACTTTTATTCCTATGCAAATGAGCCTCTAGGTGCTATGGGGGCGTCTTTTCAGCACCTAGAGGCTCGGTCTACTCACACTGTATGCCCGCCCATCTCGTCTTGAATGCCTGCCTCCATCACAGCCATCGGACGAATTCACGCGCCTGCGCCGTTCACTTCTGTCTTCGGCACAGGCGCAGTGAGTGAAGGCCGCTCTCCTGATGCCGCCTTTCTCACTGTGACATAGTCGGCGCAGGCGCAGTGAGGAATCAGTCACCAGGAGCGTATCATTTACTCACTGCGCCTGCGCGGATGACAGAAGTGAACGGCGCAGGCGCAAGAATTCGTCCGATGGCTGTGATGGAGGCAGGAATTCAAGGCGAGATGGGCGGGCATACAGTGTGAGTAGACCGAGCCTCTAGGTGCTGAAAAGACGCTCCCATAGCACCTAGAGGATCATTTGCATAGAAATAAAAGTTAGTTTTTTAATGAAACGGCTCCACACAAAGGTCTAAGAATTGCATGGTTATGGAGATCAGACACTAGCAGATCGCTAGTGTCTGAAAGCTAATTTGGTCATACTGAAGTGGTAGAAACCCTTTAATTACTTTGCACAGTTTAGTGTCATCTGCAAACGGGGCGTTTGGGTCTTTCCCCCTTTAGCCTGGGTTCTTACTAGCATTTTATTTCCATTCTGCTCTGTTATAGGTGCAGAGCAAAGAAAATAATAGATGACGGATTGGACATAACTGAAAAGAAACTGACTATAATGGGGTCCATCAGGGTTCTGTTAGGGAGTCCAGCATTTCAGCAGATATGCAGATACATTGCAGATGTAGCTGCAGATTAGGGATCGACCGATTATCGGCCGATATTCAGGATTTTGAACACTATCGGTATCGGCATCTATTTTGCCGATATTCCGATAGTGTATGGGGAACACAGATTGCGCTGCTGACAGCGCTCTCCGTGTTCCCCTTAGCAGCACAGGGGAGAAGGAAGCAGTGTCTCCTCCCCCTGTGCTGCTCCTGCCGCTGCCGCCAATGTAAGGACAGGGGACAGGAGGAGGGGAGGAGCTATGGCCACTGATCCACCAATGAAGATTAATCTATCATTCATTCATATACAGGAGGCGGGAGCTGCAGGATCACATAGCCGGCTCCTGGCCTCTATGAGCTGTAGCTGCGATCTGCGGTAGTTAACTCCTCAGGTGCCGCGGATTGCAGCTACTGCTCATAGAGGTCGGGAGCTGGCTATGTGATCCTGCAGCCAGCTCCCGCCTCCTGTATATGAATAAATGTGGGATTAAGCTTCATTGGTGGCGCAGTGCGCCCCCCCAAGCCCCCCAGTATCAGACATTGGTGGCGCAGTGCACCCCCCCCCCAGTGGTGGCGCATAGGGCCCCCCCCCACCCCAGTCGCAGTGCGCCCCCCCCCCCCCCCCCCACAGGATTCCCTCTCCCTTGCTCCTCCGATCGGAGCCCCAGCAGTGTAATGCTGGGGCTCCGATCGGTTACCATGGCAGCCAGGACGCTATTGAAGCCCTGGCTGCCATGATAAGCTCCATGCTGCTGTGTGCACAAAGCACACAGCAGCAGGGACAGTGTGAGCTCCTATTCACCCTGATAGATCTCTATCAGGGTGAATAGGACAAGGGTTCTAGTCCCTAAGGGGGCTAAAAGTTAGTTAAAAAAAAAAAAAAGTTACAAAAAAATAATAAAAACACCAAAATATTAAATATAAATGAAAAAGAAAGGTTTACAAAAAAAAAATACACATTAACAATAAACATTAATTTTCAGCAGATTTGTGGGAATTTTTTATTTTTTTTTCAAAAATGAAAATTCCCAGAATATCGGTATAAATTATCGGCTATCGGCCTGAAAGTTCACAAATTATCGGTATCGGCCCTAAAAAATCAATATCGGTCGATCCCTACTGCAGATATATAAATATGCATACATAGAAACCCCAGTGTTAAAGGTAAATATAACCCCCTATCCTGACATTAGTCACTAGTTGCTAATGCTAACGCATTAGGGGCTAAGCATGCATTAGTTTTGTTTTTGTTTTCTTTTTTTTTACTCTTTGCTTTCAAGAATTCATACATTTTTTAATTTTTTTATTTTATTCATTATATGTGATCTATCTGTGTCACGTTCCGGAGGCCCAAGGCAGACCTCCATGACGTCAGAGAACCAGGACACGGAAACACAGACCAGCAGCAACACATTGCAAGAGCTGCATCCAGACATACAGATGTATGCACAGGCGCACTACACGGAACAGCATGTGTGGACTCACTGTGCCACTACTCTAGAGGGGCATAACTAAGCAATTTCCTGGTATTCACTAGAGCTTCAGATGGTGAGGATAGACCTGAGCCAGTAAGGTAGTTGCCAGGGGCTACTCCAGAGAAATCTCCAAGTCAGTGGCAGCTGGTCTAGACAGACCAGAAAGTACCTGAATTAGGTACTGTCAGGAAGCGTAGACAGAAAGGCAGATACTAAACCAGGAGCAACAGAACAAAAAAACGAAACGGAAAACAAGCAGACAGAACAGGCCAGAGAAACACACAGGCAAGGGATTCCTCCCCCGGGGAAGCCAGGGACCCTCTCATGAAGGAAGGACACAGAACAGACAACAAACGGAAGCAGTTAAGCACTGCCAGGCTATTGGATGCAGTTACGCACTGCTAGGCAAACAAGGAACAGACCAGGAACATAACATATTACAGAGCAGGTAGAGACAGTAAAGGACATGGCATAAAACACCAGAACAAAGCAGGTACAGCAGGCATGTCAAACTCGCGGCCCTCCAGCTGTTGCAAAACTACAACTCCCAGCATGCCCGGACAGCCTACAGGTATCAGCCTACAGCAGGGCATTGTGGGAGTTGTAGTTTTACAACAGCTGGAGGGCCGCAGTTTGACATGCCTGAGGTACAGACTAACAAAGACCGACAATGCAAAACCAGGTGACACTACGCAGAACCCCCAGGAACAGAAGCGAGGTGCAACACCTAGCGAGACACAAGCAAAACTGGACTGACCTCCAGTCCCCAAATCCCACAGATGGGTAAGGCTGGATAACTTGGAAAGCCCCACCCAGGCACAGATCCACAGGCACAGAACAGGAGAGTTAACCCCAACAGAACACAAGACACACCGGCTACAGCACGGGCTGTTTCCCCTGGCAACCAGCATACAATGAGGCACCGCAGCTAGCACGCCAGAGCACAACCAACCCGTGACGCCACAGACAACCAGGGAAACATCACGGGAAGCGCAAACATCCCGAGACACAACGGACACTGAGAGAGCAACATACACAGGCGAGTTCAAGACACCGCAGCCAGCACACAGCCCCAAGCAACCAGCCTGCACAGGTAACTGCCTGCAGCCAGTATGCAAGAGAGCATGCAGCCAGCCTCACAGACAACTGTCTCAATGAACCGCTGACAAGCTGTAGGAGTCCTTGTTTTATTTTTATTTTTTTCCTTGCAGGAATAGACTTGTCTTTGGTGCCATTCTGGGTTACATATGGGGCATGTAATAGTGATATATTTTATTACTATCTACAGTGTTCTTGCATGTGTACATTGTACTTAGTAGTGAGGGATTTTCCAAACCAAATTCCGTATCTTAAGGTCCACCTGAGACCAACTGCTATGAACATCTTTGTTTTTGTAGCTCATTACTGTTTAACCCTATCCCAACCCTTGCTATACACGTGCGGTGCAGCCCTAAGTGGTTTCCCGACTCACACTATTCATGTACAGAGCAACAACAAACCAGCCATGTTAGCTAGGGGGATAGGAAGGTGGTACTTCCCCCTTCAGCCTTGATCATTGTGGCCTGTCCAATCGCAGCTCTCTGGCTGTAAAAGCCAGTGATGGGGGCTGCAGATGGGCTCTGATGGTCACACAGGGGACAGCAGTATTAGGCATCCTCTGTAGGTACTGTGAATGACTGGTATCCTATAACAGCCAATATCAGCAAAAGGGGGGCATACAGAATAGGGCAAACCTGTCTACAGATCGCTATTTCAGTTGGTGACTGTGAGCAGTGAGGTTCTGTGCACTTCTGTGCTCTGTCTGCCTGCTTGGGACTTGTTGCACACCATCACTGCGGTCTTCAATATTCCTGTAAGTAAAACATATTTCTGGAACTGCTGCAGTAATTAGTTTAGTAAGTTAGTTTTTTGCTAATGTTCAGATTTTTTTTCACTATTCTTTTTTGTACTACAGTTTTTGCTGCACACACGCACAAAATAACTGCTTGTACCATTTATTACTGCTCAATTTTCAGCTCAGTCTTTTTCAGGAGGGGGGGGGAACAGAACAGTACTTCTACAAGTGATGATTTCCATATTGTACCATAGCAACATTTCCCTAGTGAAATATCCCAACCAACAAAGGGGAGGACCCCCCCAAAAAATGCAGTGTGTTCCAAACTGGGTATACGAAAGGACATCATTTATCACCGCGAAACCTGTCATGAAAAACCTGGTCTCTGCATAAAGGATTGCTTTAAAGTGTACCACTCATTCATGGGTAATTAAAGGGGTTATCACATGATTATTGTAATTTAAAAAAATCTGACCTCTTATAGTAAATGACAATCTCTTTCTAACAAAGCTAGAACCAGCCCTGTACCTCACATGGGTCCAGAGAGCTCCCTATTCATTGCTCTGCTAGACTTATAGTACGCTGGTAGCTCAAGGGGAGCGTCTTTTCTGCTACAGCTCAGGATTCGTGTCTTTTCTGCTGAAGTTCTCTGCCTACCACAGCTCAGGGGACAGGGATGGAACTGAGCATGTGCAGCCATCTCAATGAGCAGGACAAAAAAGTAAGAAAAAGAAAAAACAGCAGGTGGCGCTATAAAGATACATTTTATTGATTAACTCAGTGGCTATACAAACTTTAAAGGGCTTCTGTCACCCCACTAAACGCATTATTATTATTTTTTGTCTACTTATAATCCCTATCCTGCCATATTGCCATACATGACTTCTTCTCTTTCGGCGACGTCATCGGCGTTGGGAGTGCTGAGGAGGCGAGCCTCCTTCTCTCAGAGCGCCTGCGCCAAATCAACACAGGTGCGCGATTTTTGAAATGCTGACAGGGCCGGCCGGAGGAGGAGATCGCGGCTGGCCTTGTCAATCAACACAAGGAGGGGGTGGTTTTCTGCGGCTGCTACCAGCAAGTAGACGCCCTACTTGCTGGTAGAAAGGTAATTATCATATCATAAAAGTAAGTTTTTGGCTAAATCTACTGAATGAAAATTATTAATAACCTAATATATGGCAGGATAGGGATTATAAGTAGACAAAAAAAAATGCGTCTAGTGGGGTTACAGAAGCCCTTTAAAATTACATGCAAATACTAAAGAATTCAGATCCAGGTGCTGGTTTGAAAATTGTAGAATATTTTTTGTGGGACAACCCCTTTCATTTTATCATTTATTTTATCCTATATGCGCCCTATAATTTTACCACCTTAAAACTTGGATATAGTCCGCACAGCTTACATATTCACTTTTCACTGTCCACTACAAATTCATATTTGAGAAACACCTTTTGGTTCAGAATGCTTTCTACACCCCTGGAAAAATTCCTCGAGGGGTGTAGTTTCCAAAATGAGGTTACTTCTTGGATGTTTCCACTTTAGGGGTACCTCAGGGTATCTTAAAAGGTGACAAGGCACCTGAAAACTGTTCTAGTAAAATCTGCCCTCCAAAAGCCAAACGGCTCTTCTTCCCTTCTGAACTCTTTTTTTTGTGCCCATATAGCAGTTTACGACCATGGGGGGGCGGAGCTGGCTGCTGAACTGAGCAGCTGCATGGTGTTTGAGCTCCTGCCATACAAGTGGATTTTTGCACATTAATTGCCTTTATTTGGAAGAATCCAGGCATTATACACCACAGAGGAGAGGTGTTGACACCCAGGCACCTAGCTATTGGCATTTCTGTGGCTGAAATTACAGCTGAAGACACCTTTACTCGCTCTGGGGACTGTATTAGAGCTGAGGCTGGCAAAAGTAGTTCTGGCCGGTGCCGGACCCGACCAGAAGATAACAGCGCTGCTACATTGAGCCTGCAGGGCTCTACAGACCAACAGGAGCTGTTCCGGAGATCTGGGCAACGATCACCCCAGAAGGCACGCTAAAAAAATGTACCTAAATAGGGCCAGTAATTGCCCCATGGCCGCCGAGACTGAAACGGAGACCGAACTTCCGGTTAGATCCTGCCGCGGAGTTGAGAAGGAGAGCCGGGTATCTCACAGCAGCGGAGGGAATCTCTGCGCTACTGACCCACAACTACCATCTCCGGCACCTCTGGTGAAGCTGCCCACTGGTCTTAAGTATATTGACCAGAAGAGATCGGTCACTGGACCCGGTTCTGGTCTGGAGCGGACCCACCAGCATAGTGCTGCCGTCTCTTGAGACATAGCAGAGCCGCCTGCAGCAGAAGAAAACTGCCCAAGTTCCACCAGACCCCCGCAGTGAGTACCGCTGAGAAATTCGGCAGGCATAGTACTTGCATGAGCAATAAACATAGCGGGTCTGCGTCTGCATCTACTGACGCTTGTGAGTTATAGAAGCGCAGTGTAGGAGATTTCTGCCTGATTACCGGAACTGGAGAGCAAGCAGAAGCCTGTAGTAATTGCACTGTATAGACACTGGAGAGCAAGCGGAAACCTGAAGAAATTGCATTGTATAGGAAAGTTCTAGAACAGCCAGCAGTGGATTTTACCAGTGCAGTGCTCTGCAACAGCATATTTTCTGAAATTTACAGGGGAAGTATCCTATTGGCTGAAACTAAATTCACAAGTTACTCTACAACATATAATACTCTGAAAAATCCCAGAAACCTTGCAGACCTTAATTTACAAAATTGGCCACTGGCAACACAGGTCTAAGCAACCCCTCAAATTATTATAACAGGACTATTCACCATGTTTTAAGAGATCCATATGTGGGGGATCTCTCCCAGAGAACCGCTTACTTAAGAAGCCACTTATTAGAACGGTTAACACACAAAGTTGCTGCCAAAGTGTCAGAGATACAACTAGCAACGCATTCCCAGACACTAATAGCCCATCCCGGTTATAACATATTATTCCTCAGGAACAATGGGCAAACCCAGAAACCTACTGGAAGGGGGCAAAGCCAATAGAACCCCAAAAAGATCTTTGAGCACTCCTAGAGCTCAGAAACTCATTCAGACATCAGAGATATATCAACATGAAGCCAACTATGCTTCTGAATCAGAAGAAGACTCTAGCAGGACGATCTTAAAAAACACATTAAAAGCCTTCCCACTATGGAAAATATGAAAGGCTTGTTCAAAGAGATGTTCACTTCCATAAAGAGTGACCTTTCAGAGATCAAATCGAACCTTAAACAGTTAAATGACAGAATTGACTCTGTTGAGGACACTAATGCAAAGCTCTTTACACATGCAGTATACATGGAGGAGAAAATTCTGACACAACAGAATGAGATACATAGCCTGAAGATGCACCTTGACGATTTGGAAAATCGTTCACGGAGGAACAACTTACGCATTAAAGGCATGCCAGAATCTGAGGAAGATTAAAGAAATTTCCTTTGCTCTCACTCAAATATTCCTTCAGTTATTAGGGAAAGAGGAAGGATATAATCTCAGCCTAGAAAGGGCGCACAGAGTCTACCGCCCCAAATCCGCACCAGCTGATGCTCCAAGGGACATACTTTGCTATAATCTCAGCTTTTCAATAAAAGAAGAAATACTCAAAAAAGCAAGGTATGCAAAAAAGATAGAGTACGAAGGTGGTGTAATTACTATATTTCAAGACCTATCAAGGCTCACGTTGGAAAAACGTAGACAGTTGATTCCTCTTACAAGATCCCTGAGAGATAAAAATATAAAATATAGGTGGCTTTACCCCTTTGGTCGCCTGGTCAACAACAACGGAAGACAATTGACCATTCGCACTCCAGAAGACTTAGCCTTCTCTCTGGAAAAACTGGATCTTTCTCATCTCAATATCCCTGAATGGTTACCGGAGGAAGAAACGCAATCACCGCCAAGCCTTCCGTCAATTGCCAAGCTGGACCAGATCTCCACACTGCAATCAAGGAGAAGAGAGGAAGAGGACTTTCAACGCCCAAGAGCTCCCAGAAAGCAAGCCAGAGGATACACTCCTTTCATTTTACTCTCACACTTTCAAAACCCATACGAGAATAGACTTTTTCTTACAAGGCCAAAGAGATATTGGCTCGGTCATAAAAATTTAATATGATGTACGATTACTTTCTGATCATGCTCTGGTTATTCTTCACCTTAAAACAGACCAGTCAGAGCACAATGTCAGTAACTGGGTTCTAAATGAGAGCTTATTGAACAACAATAAGAATGTAAAATGTATTGCCTCTGAACTAGATTTCTTATTCAGGGATAATAAAATAGAAGACACTCCCAGTTCTTTAATCTGGGAAACTCATAAGGCTGTGGTTAGAGGCCTTCTAATTCAGATTGGTGCTAAAGAAAAGAGAGAAAGAAGTAGAGATGTTATTAGACAGAATAAGGAACTTCCCACAAAAATTCACCAGACATCAAATTAGAAACAGAACTTAGGGACCTCAGAGTTAAGGTGAAGAATATACTGGACCATTCTTATCAAAAATATATTTATATGTCTAAATATAGACAATATCTATTTGCTAACAAGTGTGGAAAGGAATTGGCCGTTTTGTGCAAAAAGAACGGGTTAAAAATATAACTAAAATAAAAAATAATGCAAATAAAATGGTGCAGGATCCGAAAGTAATCGCTGACATATTTAAGGAATTTTATGGAAAGCTGTACAATATACACGCTACAGACTCGCAAGATTCAATACGATCCACTCGAAACAAAATGAAAGAATATCTAGAGGAGGTCCAGATACCAAAATTGTCATTGTTACAAAGAGCGAATTTAAATATCCCCTTTTCATCTGATGAAGTCTCTAAAGCCATAAATAACCTCAAAATTGGCAAAAGTCCAGGCCCGGATGGGTTAACAGCCTGCTATTACAAAAAAATTAAAGATACTCTGATTCCACATTTTGCAGTGTACTTTAATTCGATAGGTAGAATGAATAGCCTAAGGGAGGAATCTCTTCTCGCGCACATTGCAGTGCTGCCTAAAGAGGGGAAAGACGTAACAGACTGCACCAATTATAGACCCATTTTGTTATTAAATGTGGACCTGAAGTTATATGCAGCTCTCTTGGCGAACAGAATTAGTCCCTTAGTAGGCTCTTTAGTCGGGGGTGACAAGTTCCGCTTTGTCCCAGACCGTGAGGCCAAAGATAACACAATCAAAGTCCTACATCTAATGAAGTACGCCAAAATAAAAAGGGTGCCGACAGTACTGGTCGCCTCCAATGCGGAAAAAGACTTTGACCGCTTGAATTGGTTTTACTTAAGAGAGGTATTGCAGAAATTGCAGTTCACAGAAGAATTCATTAATAAAATGATGGCCTTATATACAGTTCCAAGCGCCAAAGTAAAAGTGAATGGCACACTCTCAGAGGCATTTTGCATCAAAAATGGAACTAGACAGGGTTGCCCTCTTTCTCCGTTGCTATTGATTCTATCTCTTGAACCCTTTTTTGTTAAAATTAGGGCTAATAAAAACAGTTAAGGAACAACTTAAGGAGTGGGAGGACTTATGGATCTCCTGGTTTGGGAGAATCAACCTTGTCAAAATGTATATTGTGCCTAAAATTCTATACTTGATTCAAACAATACCTATAAATATTCCCAAAGCCTTTTTTAATAAGTACAGGAAGATCATTTCGAAATTCATATGGAAGGGCAAACAGAGCAGGCTCTCATATGATCTTCTAACCCGCCCCAAGGATCGTGGAGGTGTTAACCTTCCTGACATAGAAAAATACTACAAGGCATCATACCTGACCAGGGCCTTTGAATGGTTTATTCAGCCAATCAGGAAGAAATGGGTCATTGCTGAAAAAGATCTAGCTGACTCTAGCTTAACAGCCCTTTTATGGAAATCCACCTCCTGTCAAAATAGACTTAAAAGAATTAAAAACCCACTAACTAAAGATACAATAAGAAAATGGCATGTTTGAACGCATCTCTACATTTTCTCCCAGAGATAATTAGAGAATCCCCAATTATATGCATAATTCCTGAGGATTGGCAATTTTGGATAGATAAGCTTAATAATGACCCATCGGGAGATGACATCCTCTTAAAAGCTTTTTAGCACAAAGGTAGGCCCATCAGCAGGAATGACCTTTAGTAATCGATTTGCTACACCGCACATACCCGACATAGAATATGACAAACTGGCCAATTTGCTTAAAAACTTTGAAACCCCTATCATACCAACTTGCGAGAATGAATGGTGGTACAAATTAATCCAGATAAAAACTCTGACACATATTTTGGAAAAATGCTATAAAATGATAAACTCCTCATTACATGAACCAGGGTTCTGCTCTAAATGGAACAAAGAACTACAATATAAACTAAGAGTCACAAACTATTCGTTATCCAAAACACCTTTTCCAACTCTCCGGCATACAATTATCAGGAGTTACAATACAAAATCACAACACGATGGTACAAGACTCCGGTATTACTCCATAGGTACAATCAAGAGATACCTGATACATGCTGGACATGCGGACAAGGTGTTGGGAATTATGAGCATGTCTGGTTTTCTTGTACATTGCTTTCCTGGGAGGGTATTAGCAAAATTATTAACAAAATAATGCTTTGAGGTCAAATTGTCCACAAACATAGTCCTTTTCAATATATACAATTCTCAGCAGCATTGTGTGAAATCTGACTTATGTTCGTTTATTTTGAACGCTGCAAAGTTATTGATCCCGAGAAGATGGCTCCAAAAAAATTCACCTGCTTTAGGGGAATGGTATACTGAGTTCAGTAAGATTTGCGATTTCGAAAAGAAAGATGGTTCACGGTTCATAACCCGGAAAAATTCTCCAAGATCTGGAAGAAATGGCTACAAGCAATAGAGAATGACGTCATTTACCCTCTTCTATAATGTATGGGGACTTTATTACTCATTGTGCAGAATATGGACAACCACTTTGATCTGCTAGTGTTCACCTACCCTTCCCTCCCTTTTTTTCTCTTTTCTCCCCTACCATCCATCCATCCCTTTCATGATATATTTAATTTGTTCTTCAAATTATTTGTTCAAATGACCTATACCTGTGTATACTTTGATATGTTAATTTATTTGTTACAGGAATGGAATGATGTAATTCCAATATTGTCTAATATGCTTTGGAGTATATGATTTTTCTTTTTCTCTTTGTGTAAAAATGAGAATTTGAATGCTTTAAAAAAACTATTAAACTCATAATTTACACAGTTTACGACCATATATGGGGTGTTGCTATATTCAGGAGAAACAAATTTTAGGGTGATTTTATCCTGTTACCCCTTATGAAAAATTTGAGCTTAAAATTACATTTTATTGTAAAAAATAAAAATTTTCATTTCCTCAGCCAAGTGTTTCTAAATTCCTAGAGGGGTGTAGTTTCCAAAATTACTTATTTGGTGTTTCTGCTGTAGGGGTACATCAGGGTCTCTTCAAATGCAACATAGCACCTAAAAACCATTCTAGCAAAATCTGACGTACAGTGGAGGAAATAATTATTTGACCCCTCACTGATTTTGTAAGTTTGTCCAATGACAAAGAAATGAAAAGTCTCAGAACAGTATAATTTCAATGGTAGGTTTATTGTAACAGTGGCAGATAGCACATCAAAAGGAAAATCGAAAAAATAACTTTAAATAAAAGATAGCAACTGATTTGCATTTCATTGAGTGAAATAAGTATTTGAACCCTCTAACAAAAAAAGACTTAATACTTGGTGGAAAAACCCTTGTTTGCAAGCACAGAGGTCAAACGTTTCTTGTAATTGATGACCAAGTTTGCGCGCATTTTAGGAGGAATGTTGGTCCACTCCTCTTTGCAGATCATCTCTAAATCCCTAAGGTTTCGAGGCTGTCTCTGTGCAACTCTGAGCTTGAGCTCCCTCCATAGGTTTTCGATTGGATTAAGGTCCGGAGACTGACTAGGCCACTCCATGACCTTAATGTGCTTCTTCTTGAGCCACTCCTTTGTTGCCTTTGCTGTATGTTTTGGGTCATTGTCGTGCTGGAACACCCATCCACGACCCATTTTCAGTTTCCTGGCAGAGGGAAGGAGGTTGTCGCTCAGGATTTCACGATACATGGCTCCGTCCATTTTCCCGTTTATGCGAATAAGTTGTCCTGTGCCCTTAGCAGAAAAACACCCCCAAAGCAAAATGTTTCCACCCCCATGCTTGACGGTGGGGATGGTGTTTTGGGGGTCATAGGCAGCATTTTTCTTCCTCCAAACACAGCGAGTTGAGTTAATGCCAAAGAGCTCTATTTTGGTCTCATCAGACCACAGCACCTTCTCCCAGTCACTCTCTGAATCATTCAGGTGTTCATTGGCAAACTTCAGACGGGCCTGCACATGTGCCTTCCTGAGCAGGGGGACCTTGCGAGCCCTGCAGGATTTTAATCCATTGCGGTGTAATGTGTTTCCAATGGTTTTCTTGGTGACTGTGGTCCCTGCTAATTTGAGGTCATTAACTAACTCCTCCCGTGTAGTTCTAGGATGCTTTTTCACCTTTCTCAGAACCATTGACACCCCACGAGGTGAGATCTTGCGTGGAGCCCCAGAGCGAGGTCGATTGATGGTCATTTTGTGCTCCTTCCATTTTCGAACAATCGCACCAACAGTTGTCACCTTCTCTCCCAGCTTCTTGCTAATGGTTTTGTAGCCCATTCCAGCCTTGTGCAGGTCTACAATTTTGTCTCTGACATCCTTGGACAGCTCTTTGGTCTTTCCCATGTTGGAGAGTTTGGAGTCTGCTTGATTGATTCTGTGGACAGGTGTCTTTTATACAGGTGACTAGTTAAGACAGGTGTCCTTAATGAGGGTGACTAATTGAGTAGAAGTGTCTAACCACTCTGTGGGAGCCAGAACTCTTAATGGTTGGTAGGGGTTCAAATACTTATTTCACTCAATGAAATGCAAATCAGTTGCTATCTTTTATTTAAAGTTATTTTTTCGATTTTCCTTTTTGATGTGCTATCTGCCACTGTTACAATAAACCTACCATTGAAATGATACTGTTCTGAGACTTTTCATTTCTTTGTCATTGGACAAACTTACAAAATCAGTGAGGGGTCAAATAATTATTTCCTCCACTGTAGATATGTCTTGTCTTCCCTGTGTGCCCATACAGCAGTTTAGAACTACATATGGGGTGTTTCTGTAAACTGCAGATTCTGGGTAAGGTATCATACACTTGACTGTATGTTTGGTCCGTATCCGATCCACATTTGTTGGGGTTTGCACGCTGACCGATTCATTTATATGGGGCCGCAAAATGAAACAAGACTGCACACTGATGTCATGAGGGGGATAGTTTCTAAAATGCGGCAATTTATAGGTGGTTTCTATTGTGTACAAAATGAACAGAACATAAGACAAACATATGGTGAATGTTAAATATCAATTTTATAAGGTAGCACTGTCTTAAAAGCAGAGCAATTCAAATTTAGAAAATAGCAAATCTTTCCACATTTTCTGTAAATTTGGGATTTTGTTTTTATAAATAAAGGTAAAACACTGACTCAAATGCATCACTAATATAAAGTATCTCACAATAAACAAACTTGACCCTATCTGGGAAGGGTTTCTATAAATAATCCAAATAAAGCCTGTTTAGGCTAATAACCTCACTTGTCCCAGATATGTTAACTATAGATCTGGGTGTCTTGATGGTTCCGAGATTATTGGTCACCAGATTTACAAACATCTCGAATATCTGGGACAAGTGAGGTTATTAGCCTAAACAGGCTTTATTTTGGTGCTTTAATGTGAAGTATGAGGTGTCAGAATTGCAAAATTAGGCTGGGTCTGGAAGGGGTTAATAATACATCACTACATTCAGATTATAGCTTCCAAATATGCTAAGTTGCTAACTTTGTGAGGGTTGTATGTAAACATAGACTATGCTGGGATTCACAAATGTAGGGCAGTCAACAGTTTGAGGTTCATCCCAACATGAAAGCCATCTCCAGCTGCAGATTGAGTTGAAGTACACTAGAACAGATGGACTGCATGTGTGTGGTTTCTCTGCAATGTTCATGATGCTTTGTGATAGGCCAGCTTCTCTAAGAAGGTGTTACTACTGTATTCGTCATAGGCTACAAATGCAGTAATATACAGAGTTATCCACGTTTATTGCATATTATTGGTTGTTTTTGATTACCATTTATGAGGACAATATCTTTGGATCAACACTGCATAATAATGGGTTGGAACTAGATGCGCAGATGTGTTTTTTTTGTTTTTTACTATGCAGGCAGAATACAAGAAATATAAAATTTGAATCTTTTACTCTTTTGTGATCATATTCTAACACCACCAGAAAACTATACTTAAATGGGGTTTGTCCACTTTATAAAATTAGCCCCTATCCACAGGATAACGGGGCAAGTATCTGATCAGTGGGGGTCCGACTGCTGGGACCCCCATAGATCTTGAGAACGGGGACCCAGTGTCCCTATATGTCACTCCATACACTCTCTATGGGACAGCCAGAAGTAAACGAGTGATGTACTTAGGCAGTCCTATAGACAGTGAATGGTGTCAGCGAGTATGCTCGACCTGCTGCTCCTTTTAATGAATAGTTGCTATTATATTTTTAACTGGTAGTTTTGGGGACTATAAACAGACATTTGATGCCAACTACAGCTAAGGTTTAGAGCTGTTCCCACACCGACGCTCTCATAACTCATATGGAACTACTCTGCATTCTACAAATAAAACTATTTAAAGACAGATGTCTATTCTTGATATCATAAAAAGTGCATTTCACTTAAGGATGTTGCCAGAACATTGTTTTTAAAGATCATTCCTTAAAATGTTATATAGTGAGAATCTGCAGCGTTAATAAAAACATCTATTTAATACACACAAGACATTTTGGTACCCTTCAGCTAAAGAAAGAAAAACCCACAATGGTTGGATTGTGGTTCAACAGAATCTCTTATATACAGTGGTCTCTCAAGATACAACATTAATTGGTTCCAGGAGGACCATTGTATGTTCAAACCATTGTAAGTTGAGTAATAGTTTCTAAAGCCCCAAAATGTCCTCCAAGATGAGAGAAAATGAAGATTTAAGAAAAATAAGACAATTAAGACAGATAAAACAAGTCCTTACATATAACAGTCAGGATTAGCGATAACTAGCAACTAATACAGCTATTTTACAAGAGAAGTGGCCTTGATTGGTTGGATCTGAGTCTGAGGGATTGTACAGGTCCTTCTAAAAAAATTAGCATATTGTGATAAAGTTCATTATTTTCTGTAATGTACTGATAAACATTAGACTTTCATATATTTTAGATTCATTACACACCAACTGAAGTAGTTCAAGCCTTTTATTGTTTTAATATTGATGATTTTGGCATACAGCTCATGAAAACCCAAAATTCCTATCTAAAAAAATTAGCATGTCATGAAAAGGTTCTCTAAATGAGCTATTAACCTAATCATCTGAATCAACTAATTAACTCTAAACACCTGCAAAAGATTCCTGAGGCTTTTAAAAACTCCCAGCCTGGTTCATTACTCAAAACCGCAATCATGGGTAAGACTGCCGACCTGACTGCTGTCCAGAAGGCCATCATTGACACCCTCAAGCAAGAGGGTGAGACACAAAGAAATTTCTGAACGAATAGGCTGTATCAAGGCACCTCAATGGGAAGTCTGTGGGAAGGAAAAAGTGTGGCCGAAAACGCTGCACAATGAGAAGAGGTGACCGGACCCTGAGGAAGATTGTGGAGAAGGACCGATTCCAGACCTTGGGGGACCTGTGGAAGCAGTGGACTGAGTCTGGAGTAGAAACATCCAGAGCCACCGTGTACAGGCGTTTGCAGGAAATGGGCTACAGGTGCCGCATTCCCCAGGTCAAGCCACTTTTGAACCAGAAACAGCGGCAGAAGCGCCTGATCTGGGCTACAGAGAAGCAGCACTAGACTGTTGCTCAGTGGTCCAAAGTACTTTTTTCGGGTGAAAGCTAATTTTGCATGTCATTCGGAAATCAAGGTGCCAGAGTCTGGAGGAAGACTGGGGAGAGGGAAATGCCAAAATGCCTGAAGTCCAGTGTCAAGTACCCACAGTCATTGATGGTCTGGGGTGCCATGTCAGCTGCTGGTGTTGGTCCACTGTGTTTTATCAAGGGCGGGGTCAATGCAGCTAGCTATCAGGAGATTTTGGAGCACTTCATGCGTCCATCTGCTGAAAAGCTTTATGGAGATGATTTCATTTTTCAGCACGACCTGGCACCTGCTCACAGTGCCAAAACCACTGGTAAATGGTTTACTGACCATGGTATTACTGTGCTCAATTGGCCTGCCAACTCTCCTGACCTGAACCCCATAGAGAATCTGTGGGATATTGGGAAGAGAAAGTTGAGAGACGCAAGACCCAACACTCTGGATGAGCTTAAGGCCGCTATCGAAGCAACCTGGGCCTCCATAACACCTCAGCAGTGCCACAGGCTGATTGCCTCCATGCCACGCCGCATTGAAGCAGTCATTTCTGCAAAAGGATTCCCGACCAAGTATTGAGTGCATAACTGAACATAATTATTTGAAGGTTGACTTTTTTTGTATTAAAAACACTTTTCTTTTATTGGTCGGATTAAATATGCTAATTTTTTGAGATAGGAAATTTGGGTTTTCATGAGCTGTATGCCAAAATCATCAATATTAAAACAATAAAAGGCTTGAACTACTTCAGTTGGTGTGTAATGAATCTAAAATATATGAAAGTCTAATGTTTATCAGTACATTACAGAAAATAATGAACTTTATCACAATATGCTAATTTTTTTAGAAGGACCTATATGTTGAGTCTAGTTTCAACTTACGATGTCCCAGAAAAGACTATTGCATGTTGAAAGAGGACCTTTCATCTGTATTACTTATAGGAGCTAAATACCTGTACTTGTGCTGATGCTGGCATTTTTTTTTTTTTTTTTACGTCGCTCCTACGCCACGCTGCGCCCTCCTGAAGTTTTTGCGCTCAGTATGCTAATACTGAGCATCGGTACAGGGAGGAGTAGACGCCAGGTTTTTCCTCCCTGGCTGTGACGCTCTCCAATGTGATTGCATCGTGGCACAGCCAGGGAGAAGGAGACGCCCATTGAGAAACCCTGGTGTCTCCTCCTCCCTGTTCCGATGCCCAGTATTTACATAATGAGCGCAAGAACTTCAGGCGGGTGCAGCGGGGTAGGGGTGATGATTAAAAAACAAAAAACTGGGTGGCAGTATCAGTACAGGTATTTAGCTCCTATAAGTAAATCGGATGAAAGGTCCTCTTGAAAATATTGTATCCTTAGGTCATTGTATCTTGAGGGATCACTTTTTATAAAAATGAATTTGTCTGTCTGTTCTTTATGCACGGCCAAATGACTGGACCGATCTGCACCAAATTTGGCATATAGGTACATCAGGTGTCCGGGAAGGTTTTAGACCTCTCAAAAGCCTAGAGAGTTCTCAACTCTCTAGGCTGTACCATTCCTGAGATATTCCCAAAAATGCTAATATGGCGCCATCACATGTCCTGCATTAGCCAATAGGTCTTTCACTCATATCCCAACTGCTATACACACGGTCACATGACCCTTATCAGCCAATTGAAGCTTGCAGGTCCTCCAGTCTCAACATACACAGTTTTACACCAGGTTTCCATAACAACCAAGCCATTTTTCTTCACTGCTGTAGGTCACCTTTAAAGGGGCAGAGCGCTGTGGATGACACTGTTAGGGAGCAAAGTGCTGTGGAGGTCACAGTTAAGGGGGGGGGGTGGCTGCTGTGGAGGTCAGTGTTAAGGGGTGGGGTGCTGTACAGGTCACTGTTAAAGAGGCGAGGAGTTGTGGAGGTCGCATGGAAACGGAGCTCTGTGAAAGTCACTGTTAAGGGGGCACTTCTGTATTGTAATGCATTGGCTGTAAGTATATTACCAGGGGGCTGGATCTCACAGGATCTCCCGGACGGCAGCCACGATACCTAAGGAAGGCATCGGGCTGCCTTCTCTGCCATGGGGTCCCCATGGACACAGACACCCGTGAGGATACAGCATGTGCCGCGTTCAGCTCTGACCGCGGCCGTGCAAGGGTTAATGCGTCAGCATCTGTTTCACCAATGCCGGCATATACAGCAGGGGTCCGGCTATCAGTGACAGACTGCCTCTGATCAGGCGGTGTGGAGCTCCTGCACCCGCCCGATCAGTGTGCCATACCTGTACTGCGTTGGGATTTCTGCGCCGTACATGTATGGCGCTGGTATCCTAAGGCCCCTTTTACACGGGCAAGAATTCCGCACGGGAGGTGAACGCATTGCACTTGCACTGAATCCAGACCCATTCACTTCAATGGGGCTGTGCACATGAGCAGTGATTTTTCACGCATCACTTGTGCGTTGCGTGAAAATCGCAGCAAGCTCTATATTGTGTGTTTTTCACGCAACGCAGGCCTCATAGAAGTGAATGGGGCTGCGTGAAAATCGCAAGCAAGTGCAGATGCGTTGTGATTTTCACGTATGGTTGCTAGGTGACGATCGGGATGGGGACCCGATCTTTATTATTTTCCCTTTATAACATGGTTAGAAGGGAAAATAATAGAATTCTTAATACAGAATGCTAAGTAAATTAGGGATGGAGGGGTTAAATTTTTTTTTTTTATAATTATACTTGCCTCATCCACAGTACCTGGTAGAAAAGGACCTTTGGTGACGTCACTGCGCTCATCACATGTTGATGGATCATGTGATGAGCGCAGTGACGTCACCAAAGGTCCTTTTCTCCCAGATCCTGAAAGAAGAAGAATGAAGACAAGCCTGGCTGCGCGAACAAGTGGATGAGGTGAGTTTTAATTTATATTTTTTAACCCCTCCATCCCTAATTTACTTAGCCATCTGTATTAAGAATTCTATTATTTTCCCTTATAATCATGTTATAAGGGAAAATATTAAAATCTACAGAATACCTAACCCAGTGAAGATGTTTGGGTCTGGGTATCACATTCAGTTTTTTCTCACGCGGGAAAAAACTAAACTAAAAATAAAGCAACGCAATCGCATACAAAACTCACCCCACTTGCAGGCAAAATCACACGATTTTCACGCGACTCACCTGCATCCTATCAGGCCCTCGCACGCGACGCCTGTGTGGAAGAGGCCTATGGGTTAAGCAGCTAATAGTGATCTGTGGCCACATTCAGCAGCTCCAAGGCTAATGCGCATTCCCTGGAGCTGTTACATGTAAGTGAATAGGGTGTGAGGCAGTGACAGGCCTAATATATGAGAGAAGATATGTGTCTCCTAGAATGGTGCAGGAAATTTATTATAGGAGATGTATGTTATGGTTTTCTATGTTTTCACCTGAGATATGTCACCAAGGTGCCCTGCCTTGATGGAGTAAAAGCTAGTAGCTAGTGTGTCCACTAGGATAGATATGACACGCTGTTGGTACTTAGTATAGTTGGTATCCGCTAATCTGGGCCTGGCTTTTATTAGGAATAAGCAATGAGCTGGGTGGGTGCTTATTCCCCATGATCCACTCTGGGTTTCGCAGGTGGCCCATATCCACGGTTCGGTTCTCATTTAAGTCAGCAGCAAGAATCAGGGTGTGTCTGTATGAGCGAGAGGCTTACAGATCACAGATGTTTGTGGAGCAACACTGGCCTGAGGATAAGGGAGACCCGAGCCTGTATCACTCTGTTCTGTTGTTATGGACTAACTACCTGATCAGGCTGTACTACATTGTAAGTTGGCTGGAACTATCAAAAAACTGGATTGAAGTGGCTTTGTTTTGTCCCTGCCTTTCTTCAACACTGGGCATAGGAGCTGATGGCATTACAAGGGATACAGAGAAGTGGCCAGTCTGGGAGCTGCCGTGCATACGGAATGAAGGCATGAAAGAAAGCGCAATGTGCAAGTGCAGGTAAACAGTGAATAGAAGGCAGCGCTGATTGATCCATTATTGATGACTTATCCTGAGGATAGGCCATCAATATAAAAAAAAAAAGCGGACAACCCCTTTAATCATCAAATAGAGCTCCTTAATGGCAACCTCTAGTATTGGCTTATGGGAACGGTTTTATTGGTGCTGTGCAGCATTTTCCCATTTTTAAGGGGCTTTTCAGCCAGTAGATATTTTCCAGACCTATCATCAGGATAGTTAATCAATGTCAGATCAGGAAGGGGTGGGGGGCTGACACCAACACCGTGTACTGAACTCCAACCGCTTTAACTGAATACGAGAAGTATTATGTAGCAGGTCCTGTCCTCTTAGGGTCTATTCACACGTCCGTTGTTTCTTTCCTGATCTGTTCCGTTTTTTGCGGAACAGATCTGGACCCATTCATTTTCAATGGGTCCTGAAAAAAAATCGGACAGCACAATGTCTGATATTTTTTCAGGACCCATTGAAAATGAATGGGTCCAGATCTGTTCCGCAAAAAACGGAACAGATCAGGAAAGAAACAACGGACGTGTGAATGGACCCTTAGGCCCCATGCACACGTCCGTGTGCGGGCCGTGGAACCGTGGCCTGGATCCCTCCTGAGAGCAGGAGCGCACGGCGTCACTGGTTGCTATGACGCCGTGCGCCCCCTGCTGCCGGCACAATACAGTAATACACTGGTATAGATCATACCAGTGTATTACTGCATTGCGGCGGCAGCAGGGAGCGCACGGCGTCATAGCAACCAGTGACGCCGTGCGCTCCTGCTCTCAGGAGGGATCCAGGCCGCGGTTCCACGGCCCGCACACGGCTGTGTGCATGGGGCCTTAGGCTGTATTCACACGTCCGCAATGTGTTTTGCGGATACACGGAGACACGGATCCGCAAAACACGGAAAGCGGCAATGTGCTTTCCGCATTTTGCGGACCGCACATTGCCGACATAATAGAATATGCCTGTTCTTGTCCGCAATTGCGGACAAGAATAGGACATGTTCTATTTTTTTGCGGAAACAGAAGCACGGATGCGGAAGTGCGGATCCGCAAATGTGGATGCGGACAGCACATTCCGTCCCCATAGAGAATGAATGGGTCCGCACCCTTTCCGCAAAATTGCGGAAAGGATGCGGACCCATTTTGCGGACGTGTGAATGGAGCCTTATAGAAAAATACTGACGTGTGAATGTAGCCTAAGGGTCCATTCACACGTCCGTTTTTTCTTTCCTGATCTGTTCCGTTTTTTGCGGAACAGATCAGGACCAGATCAGGACCCATTCATTTTCAATGGGTCCTGGAAAAAATCGGACAGCGCAATGTGTGCTGTCCGTTTCCGTTCCGTTCCGCATGTCCGTTTAAATATAAAACATGTCCTATTATGTTCCTGAAAAATCGGATCCTGGTACAATGCAAAGTCAATGGTTCCGCAAAAAACGGAATACATTCGGATGTCATTCCGTATGTCTTCCGTTTTTTGCGGAATCCGTTCCTGGAAACACATAGCAAATTTTTTTTTCATTTTTTTTTCAAAGAAATCCAAACAACTTTATTTGATTATTGAAATGTATACATGCTTCAGTTTTTTGCGGATCCGCAAAAAACGGATGACATACGGAAACATTTTCAGGAACAACGGATCCGCAAAAAACGGACCGAAATTCGGATTATAGAAAAATACTGACGTGTGAATGTAGCCTAATAGTGACTGTTGGACTTCGGTGTTTTTTTTAACTGACATTGGGCTCAGCACTCCTGCTAACATTACAAGGATATTCAGAATTTCAGATACGTTCTTGCACAGATAAGCACAGCCCACCTGGACATATATAGTCAATGGACAGCAGACAAGTTTCCTGCAATCTTGGTGGCATCCCCTTCTATCAAGACTTTATTGATACATCCATATATAGCATATCATTCAGAAGTTTTTTTTTTTTACGTTTTCTAATGTATTCCATGGACATACTATGTGTGTCTCTTTAGTCCTAATATAGTGGTTGTTGCAGTTTAGGTTTGTCATAACCGATTCCCTTTTAGGCTGGAATCACAGATGCCATTGTTTTTTGAGCCGTAACCAAAAGTAGATTAGAAAGGATGGGGAAATATAATAAGGTGGTGGCTCAGGCTGGATGATAAATATGGTACAAGTATAGACACTTTTCTCTAACTTCATTACCATGGTTCAAAATGGCGCATCTTAGGTGCGCTCCCTTTCCAGCAAAGCCCCACCCCTTTCTGCTAACCCCCAGCACCCTTGTTGAGCATGTCGGGGGGGGAGTAGTGTAGAAACATACAGATTTTTGGCAAAGGGACATTAGTAAATCTGTGCCAATGTGCTATGAATTTCTAATGGGTAATCCTGTTTCTGGCCTCTGTAACTCCTAATGGCCTGAACTAATAGAACAGCATTCAATATTCAGGACAAGGATAGTAGACTCCCACCTATCCTGTACACCGACTCCAGTATTTTATCACGCTCCTGCTCCAACAATGGCCAATAGTTTAGTAATACATTTACTGTAGTAAAATAACATCTGGCTTTTTGTCACCATCATGTAGGTAATCGGGCGACTTGGATAAAAGATAATACATGTTTATTGGAATATAGTTTCTTAAAGTCCTTACATTTTCCTGTAAATAAATATTCAATGTACTGTTAATAATTGTAGGAAATCCATAAGTTTGTCCTCAGAAAAAGTTATAAAAGCTTCATATGTATGTCCTGGAAATTTCCAGCCCATTGCTTGTAGTTATGTGTTTGAAACTGCCCACAATACTTTTTTCTTCTGGCTTTGATGATCCAGAAGTGACTCTTCTTCATTCCTTTGTATACCTTTGTGAACTTAAATCCACAAAAAAATCTTTTTTTTTTATTCTTGCCGTATGTACACTGAACAAAAATATAAACGCAACACTTTTGGTTTAGCTCCCATTTTGCATGAGCTGAACTCCCAAAGATCTGAAACATTTTCTACATACACAAAAGACCCATTACTCTCAAATATTGTTCACAAATCTGTTTAAATCTGTGTTAGTGAGCACTTCTCCTTTGCCGATATAATCCATCCCACCTCACAGGTGTGGCATATCAAGGTGCTGATTAGACAGCATGAATATTGCACAGTTGTGCCTTAGACTTCCCACAATAAAAGACAACTCAGAAATGTGCAGTTTGATTAAACGGCACAATGCCACAGATGTTGCAACATTTGAGGGAGCGTGCAATTGGCATGCTGACTGCACATGGACGGGTGCCATTTAAACCCCAGACTTCCGCCAGACATGTAAATGATATTAAAGTGAAGCAGGGAGCCAGCAGCTCCACCCTTAGCTGGCCTGTGCACTCCCCAGCAGATGCAATGCAGTGACGTCATTGTGTCTGCTGAGCAGGAGAGAGCACAGGCATCAGGACTTGTCTCCTATAGAAGCCTAGGAGATCCAGCCCCTTAGGCCTCTTTCACACGACGGTATGCCCTCCGAGATATATGTCCCGGAGCGGCATTGATCGTGCACGCGGAAGCACACAGCATTATAGATGATAATGATTCTGTGGATGCCCGGCCACACGTGGGACTATTGTCCTGCACTCATATGATCATAGCACAATAGTTCCGCGGACGGCCCGAAGTGCACAGCATCATTGTCCTCTATGATGTTGTATGCTCCCGTGCGCACAATCAATGCCGCCCCGGGACATATGGCCCGCTCACGGACCGTAAATCTCGGAGGGCATATGGTCGTGTGCAAGACTCTTTAAGCAGGGTCTCCCAGGCAACACATTACAATATAGATGTATTGTAATGCATTGCAGAGGGGATCAGACCCACAGAAGTTGAAGTCCTACAGCGGGACAAAAAAAAAAATAAAAATTCTGAAAGTGTTTTTCATAATGAAATTTTCAAATAAAAAAAATGAATTTCCCTTTCAAAAAAGAAAAACAGACATATTAGGTCTCGCCGTATCCATAACTACCGGCGTTATAAAAATATTGAATAATCCACCTGTCAGCAATGTTTTTGTCACCTTACATCATAAAAAGTGCAATAGCAAGCGATCAAAAAGTTGTATCTACCCCAAAATAGTACAAGTCACCCCATCCCATAAAAAAGAACCCCTACATAAGACAATCCCCCAAAAAAATATGGCTTTCAGAAAGTATTTTTATTTTTTTTTACTTTCAAAAATGCTTTTATTATATAAAACTGAAATACATTTAAAAAAAGTAGATATATTGGGTATAGCCGCATCCGTAAAGACCTGCTCTATAAAAAAATATCACATGATATACCCCCTAATCGCATTTAAAAAAAACTACTATATGTTCCCAAAAACTGTACTAATAAAAAGTTCAACTCTTCCTGCAAAAAAACAAGCCCCCACAATAGAGGGTCGGTAGAAAAAAATAAAAATAAAAATTATGGCTTTCAGAAAATAAGACTTTATAAAAAAATGCTTTATGTAAAACTGAGACAAAAATAAAATAAAAAATTAAAGTAGAAATTTGATATCATCAAGTCCGTAACAACTTGCTCTATAAAAATAGCACATGATCTAACCTGTCAGGTGAACATTGTAAAAAATAAAAACTGTGCCACAACAGCCAATTTTTGGTTACCTCACAAAATGCGTAATATAGAGCAATAAAAAAATCATATATACCCCAAAATAGTACCAACAAAACTGTTACCTTATCCTGTAGTTTCTAAAATGGGGTCACTTTTGGGGAGTTTCTACCAGTTCAGCCAAATCTTCCCTCCCAAATATGGTATGGTATGGTACTCCTTTCCTTTTGAGCCTGGCAGTATGCCCATACAGCAGTTTACCACCATATGTGGGGTGTTTCTGTAAAAAGCTGAAACAGGGTAATAGATATTGAGTTTTGTTTGGCTGTTACAGGAATAAATGGATTAAAATGAAAAATCTTGCAAAAAAGTGACTTTTTGAAATTTGATCTCCATTTTATGTTAATTCTTATGGAACACCTAAAGGGTTAAAGTTAGTAAAATCAGTTTTGAATAATTTGAGGGTGTCGTTTCTAAAGTCGGGTCATACCATGTAGCTTGTAAGCCCTCACGAGCAGGGCCCTCTCTCCTTCTGTACCAGTTTGTAACTCGTCTTGTTTGATTAATGCAATTGTCTGTATTATGTATGTATACCCCTTTTCATATGTACAAAATGAATGGCGCTTTATTAATAAATAAAAATAATTTTATGGGTAGTTTCTATTATGTAAGCACCTCAAAGTGACTTCATAACTGAACTGCTCCTTAAAAAGTTGGTTTTAGCAATTTTCTTAAGTTTAAGAATTGCTTCTACAATTCTAAACCTTCCAACGTCCTAATTAAAAGACATTTACAAAATGATGCCAACATAAAGTAGACATATGGGAAATGTAAAGTAATAACTATTCACACTTGCGTTCTTTTCTTCCGGCATAGAGTTCCGTCGTTGGGGCTCTATGCCGGAAAAATCCTGATCAGGATTATCCCCATGCATTCTGAATGGAGAGAATTCCGTTCAGGATGCATCAGGATGTCTTCAGTTCAGGAACGGAACGTTTTTTGGCAGGAGAAAATACCGCAGCATGCTGCGCTTTTTGCTCCGGCCAAAAAGCCTGAAGACTTGCCGCAAGGCCGGATCCGGAATTAATGCCCATTGAAAGGCATTAATCCGGATCCGGCCTTAAGCTAAACGTCGTTTCGGCGCATTGCCGGATCCGACGTTTAGCTTTTTCTGAATGGTTACCATGGCTGCCGGGACGCTAAAGTCCTGTTTGCCATGGTAAAGTGTAGTGGGGAGCAGTATACTTACCGTCCGTGCGGCTCCCAGGGCGCTCCAGAGTGACGTCAGGGCGCCCCACGCGCATGGATGACGTGATCACATGGAACGTCATCCATGCGCATGGGGCGCTCTGACGTCATTCTGGAGCGCCCCGGGAGCCGCACGGACTGTAAGTATACCGCTCCCCCGCTCCTACTTTAATAGCGTCCTGGCTGCCATAGTAACACTGAAAGCATTTTGAAGACTGATCTGTCTTCAAATGCTTTCAGTTCACTTGCGTTTTTTCCGGCATGTAAAGTACACGACAGATCCGGACAACGCAAGTGTGAAAGAGCCCTTATGAGGTATCGCTAAGCAGAGAAGTTAGAATTTAGAAAATTAAAATTTAGGACTGTTTTTTACATAAAGGTGAAATATAGCTACTCAAATTTACTGAAGTCATGAAGTACAATGTGTCACAAGAAAATATTCTCAGAATTGCCTGGATAAGTAAACGCATTTCATAGTTATTACCACATAAAATAACACATGGCCTGGCCCTTTAAACTGAAAAATGGCTGTGTCCTCAAGGGGTTAATAAACTAGTCCCATCTTTCAGCAGCTGGCTTTTTTTTTTTTCTTTAACAAAGACCCCAGAATTCAGTAAATGCTCCCAGCATGGCTGTACTGTATGGTTACAGAGACCCCAGCCTACAGTAAATGCCCCCCAGTATGGCTGTACTGTATGGTTACAGAGACCCCAGCCTACAGTAAATGCCCCCCAGTATGGCTGTACTGTATGGTTACAGAGACCCCAGCCTACAGTAAATGCCCCCCAGTATGGCTGTACTGTATGGTTACAGATACCCCAGCCTACAGTAAATGCCCCCCAGTATGGCTGTACTGTATGGCTACAGAGACCCCAGCATGGCTGTACTGTATGGCTACAGGGACCCCAACCTTCAGTAAATGCCCCCAGTATGGCTGTACTGTATGGCTACAGAGACCCCAGCATGGCTGTACTGTATGGCTACAGGGACCCCAACCTTCAGTAAATGCCCCCCAGCATGGCTGTACTGTGTGGCTGCAGAGACCCCAGCAGGGCTGTACTGTGTGGCTGCAGAGACCCCAGCAGGGCTGTACTGTGTGGCTGCAGAGACCCCAGCAGGGCTGTACTGTGTGGCTGCAGAGACCCCAGCAGGGCTGTACTGTGTGGCTGCAGAGACCCCAGCAGGGCTGTACTGTGTGGCTGCAGAGACCCCAGCAGGGCTGTACTGTGTGGCTGCAGAGACCCCAGCAGGGCTGTACTGTACTGTATGGTACTCAGTGCTATGTGGCTAGTAACGTGCTGGTGGACGTGTTCCCGGTGAGTCCTCCCGCCCCTTTAGCGGTGTTCTACACATAATAGCCTTTCCTCGTTCCTGTACGCGGTGAATGGGAGCGTCTTTTTTAAACGTGATTGGCGGCAAACATTTGGCCCCGCCCCCTCCCCAGCAGCGGGGCAGCGATCACCATCACGTGCCAGCTCGCTGTCTGAGATCCGTACCTAGCCCCGCCCACCTAACAACTTCTGATCACAAGTCAGGGGATGATATGCAGTAGTTAAATGAAGGCTGACAAAGGCGGAGAGTAAACCTGGGCGGGGAGGAGAACACCCTCTCATTCTGACCCTCCGCTTCCGAGTTGTCTTCACTCTGCAGCCTCTGTACTACTCGGCCAAGTAACCAACAGAAGGTGACCATTTAGGGCGTCCCTGCAGGACAGGTGTGGGCACACAGCTACGCCCACACGTTTGTCTTCCCCTTTGGCTGGCACAGTCAGGATGCCTACCAACTTTACCGTGGTCCCAGTGGAGCAACAGGAGGATGCTGCGGGCGAGGAGGAGAGGACTGGCGGCGGGGCGAGGCATCAAAGTGAAGAGTCCCTGTTAGGTAAGATGTGTGGAAGCTTTGAAGTGCCCTTCAGTCAGGAGCCCACCTGGCCGGGTGACGTCACGCTCAGGCCACGCCCCGGCCGCCAGTCGCACAGAAGCTGTGAGGGAGAGCGGCGGCTCCTGGCATCGCTGAGACCTTCTGAAAGTCAGTGCCAAGTTACATAGGAAGGTGTAGATTAGCGGCTGGCTGGGGGTGAGCCAGACTGTCATTACCGACAGTATGCTCCCTCCGGGTCACCCATGGGACATTTTTTGCGGTCCGCGGAACAGGAGGCCCATTATAGAAATGCCTATCCTTGTCTGCAAAACGGACAAGAATAGGACATGCTTCATCATTTTTGCGGGGCCACGGAACTGAGCAATGAATGGTTCCGTATACGGACCGTATACAGAATCAAAATACGACGCGTATACGGAATGCAAAATAGTGTGCATGAGCCCTAACAGTGTCGCTCACAGATCCCTCCCCCATAACACTCTCATCCACAGATCCCTCTCCCCCATAAGTCTCATCCACAGATCCCTCTCCCCCATAAGTGTCATCCACAGATCCCTCTCCCCCATAAGTGTCATCCACAGATCCCTCTCCCCCATAAGTGTCATCCACAGATCCCTCTCCCCCCATAAGTGTCATCCACAGATCCCTCTCCCCCATAAGTGTCATCCACAGATCCCTCTCCCCCATAAGTGTCATCCACAGATCCCTCTCCCCCATAAGTGTCATCCACAGATCCCTCTCCCCCATAAGTGTCATCCACAGATCCCTCTCCCCCATAAGTGTCATCCACAGATCCCTCTCCCCCATAAGTGTCATCCACAGATCCCTCTCCCCCATAAGTGTCATCCACAGATCCCTCCCCCCCATAAGTGTCATCCACAGATCCCTCCCCCCATAAGTGTCATCCACAGATCCCTCCCCCCATAAGTGTCATCCACAGATCCCTCCCCCCCCCATAACAGTGTCATCCACAGATCCCTTCCCCCCCCCATAACAGTGTCATCCACAGATCCCTTCCCCCCCATAACAGTGTCATCCACAGATCCCTTCCCCCCCATAACAGTGTCATCCACAGATCCCTTCCCCCCCCATAACAGTGTCATCCACAGATCCCTTCCCCCCCATAACAGTGTCATCCACAGATCCCTTCCCCCCATAACAGTGTCATCCACAGATCCCTTCCCCCCATAACAGTGTCACCCATATTTTTTTTCTTATTTTTCTCCTAAAAAACCTAGGTGCGTCTTATAGTGCGAAAAATACGGTGATATAAAAAAAATCTACCAAAATAGTGAAATTTTATTGAAAATTTGAAAAATTGCTTCTAAAATTCTCAGCCTTCTAACGTCCTAAAAAATAAAATTACATTTATAAAATGATGCCAACATAAAGTAGACATATGGGGAATGTTAAGTAATAAATATTATATGAGGTATCACTTTCTGTTTTAAAAGCAGAGAAATAGAAATTTTGAAAATTGAGAATTTTTCAAAATGTGTTTTTTTTTCCTCCCCCATAAAAAAAGGTGAAATACAGGGAGTGCAGAATTATTAGGCAAGTTGTATTTTTGAGGATTAATTTTATTATTGAACAACAACCATGTTCTCAATGAACCCAAAAAACTAGAAGTAGCTTTTAGTTTGTTTTTAGTTTTAGCTATTTTAGGGGGATATTTGTGTGTGCAGGTGACTATTACTGTGCATAATTATTAGGCAACTTTAAAAACAAATATATACCCATTTCAATTATTTATTTTTACCAGTGAAACCAATATAACATCTCAACATTCACAAATATACATTTCTGACATTCAAAAACAAAACAAAAACAAATCAGTGACCAATATGGCCACCTTTCTTTGCAAGGACACTCAAAAGCCTGCCATCCATGGATTCTGTCAGTGTTTTGATCTGTTCACCATCAACATTGCGTGCAGCAGCAACCACAGCCTCCCAGACACTGTTCAGAGAGGTGTACTGTTTTCCCTCCTTGTAAATCTCACATTTGATGATGGACCACAGGTTCTCAATGGGGTTCAGATCAGGTGAACAAGGAGGCCATGTCATTAGATTTTCTTCTTTTATACCCTTTCTTGCCAGCCACGCTGTGGAGTACTTGGACGCATGTGATGGAGCATTGTTCTGCATGAAAATCATGTTTTTCTTACCTTGCAGACTTCTTCCTGTACCACTGCTTGAAGAAGGTGTCTTCCAGAAACTGGCAGTAGGACTGGGAGTTGAGCTTGACTCCATCCTCAACCCAAAAAGGCCCCACAAGCTCATCTTTGATGATACCAGCCCAAACCAGTACTCCACCTCCACCTTGCTGGCGTCTGAGTCAGACTGGAGCTCTCTGCCCTTTACCAATCCAGCCATCTGGCCCATCAAGACTCACTCTCATTTCATCAGTCCATAAAACCTTAGAAAAATCAGTCTTGAGATATTTCTTGTCCCAGTCTTGACGTTTCAGCTTGTGTGTCTTGTTCAGTGGTGGTCGTCTTTCAGCCTTTCTTACCTTGGCCAAGTCTCTGAGTATTGCACACCTTGTGCTTTTGGGCACTCCAGTGATGTTGCAGCTCTGAAATATGGCCAAACTGGTGGCAAGTGGCATCTTGGCAGCTGCACGCTTGACTTTTCTCAGTTCATGGGCAGTTATTTTGCGCCTTGGTTTTTCCACAGGCTTCTTGCGACCCTGTTGACTATTTTGAATGAAACGCTTGATTGTTCGATGATCACGCTTCAGAAGCTTTGCAATTTTAAGAGTGCTGCATCCCTCTGCAAGATATCTCACTATTTTTGCCTTTTCTGAGCCTGTCAAGTCCTTCTTTTGACCCATTTTGCCAAAGGAAAGGAAGTTGCCTAATAATTATGCACACCTGATATAGGGTGTTGATGTCATTAGACCACACCCCTTCTCATTACAGAGATGCACATCACCTAATATGCTTAATTGGTAGTAGGCTTTCGAGCCTATACAGCTTGGAGTAAGACAACATGCATAAAGAGGATGATGTGGTCAAAATACTCATTTGCCTAATAATTCTGCACTCCCTGTATATAGACTTAAATTTGTGACTATCATGAAGTACAATGTTTCACAAGAAAACAATCTCAGAATGGCTTGGATAAGTAAAAGTGTTCCAAAGCTATTACCACATAAAGTGACGCGTGTCAGATTTGCAAAAATCAGCCAGTGATTTAAGGTGAAAAGTGTCTCGGTACTAAAAGGTTAAAGGAGCTGCAGGAATTTCTGGCAAGTACTAGTTGTGTACTGCATGTGGCAATAATCTTCAGTATTCTTCATGTCTGGGCTTTGGAATAGGGTGGCAAGGCTGAAGCCTTTTCTTAGGTTACTTTCACACTGGCATTTTGGCTTTCGGTTTCTGCGATCCGTTCAGGGCTCTCACAAGCTGTCCAAAATGGATCAGTTTTGCCCTAATGCATTCTGAATGGAAAAGGGTCTGCTCAGAATGCATCAGTTTGCCACCATTCCGCTCTGGAGATGACACCAAAGCGCTGCTTCCAGCGTTTTGCTGTCCGCTGACGAAGAGGAGCCAAACAAATCCATCTTGAGCCACAATGTAAGTCAATGGGACGGATCCATTTTCTCTGACATAATCTGACATAGAAAACTGATCCGACTTTCAGTGGTGTTCATGACGGATCAGTCATGGCTATAGAACACATAATACAACCGAATCTGTTCATGACGGTGAATGAATGTGGTTGTATTATTGTAACGGAGCGTTTCTGCAGATCAATGATGGATCCACAAAAACCGCTAGTGGGAAAGTAGCCTAACAAAGAAAAACATCCAAACCGTGCTGTGTTTTGCCAAAACCTACATCAAGTCTGCCAGAAGCATGTAGGAAAACGTATTATGGTCAGATGAGACCATGGTTGACCTTTTGGCCATCATTTTAAAAGGTATGTTTGTCGCAAAGCCAACTCTGTGCATCACCCAAGGAACACCAGTGATCACGCTTCTGGGCTGTTTTTCTGCAGCTGGAACTGGGGCCTTAGTTAAGCTACAGGGAATTATGAATAGAGATGAGCGAAACAAAATTTGTTTGCGTTATGGATTCGTTACCACGGACCATAACACAATTCTATGACGGAATGCCTTTAGAGGCATTCGGTTATTCATTCTGTCATAATAGGAGTCTATGGGCTGCAAAACAGATCCTTTTTGTAGCCCATAGACTTTAATTATGACGGAATAAATAACGGAATGCTTCCAAAGGCATTGCGTTATGCATTCCATCACAGAATTGAGTTATGGTCCATGGTAACAGAATCCATAACGCAATTCTGGTTTTACCAGTAAACTAATCGCAAATGAATTTCAACATATGAAGTTTGCTCATCTCTAATTATGAACAGTTCCACATATCAGTCCATTTTGGAACAAAACCTTCAGGTCTCTGCTACAGAGCTGAAGAGAAATGTCACCTTTCAGCATGACGACGACCCAAAGCCTACCTCTACATCAACAAAGGAATGACTTCGACAGAAGATCAAAGTTTTGAAAAGGCCCAGACCTGAATCTACTTGAAAATCTTGACCTGAAGAGAGCTGTACACAGGAGATGCCCTCACAGACTGACAGATTTGGATCGCTTTTTGCAAGTAAGCGCGAGCGAAGATTGCCAAGTCAAGATGGGCCATGTTGATTGACCTCTACCTAAAAACATCTGAATGCTGTCGTTTTCAAAGGGTACATCAGCAAAGTATTGATTTAAGGGTGTGCATAATTATGCAACCACATTATTTTAGTTCTTTATTTTTATTTTTCCACCCTAAGTTTGTTTTTCAATTGAATTGCACAGATAAGTGACATTAAATACGGAAGAAGTTCTGAAATGATTCTTCTTGGTCTGATTTTTTTTTTTTTACATGACAAAAACCTGCCACTATAATGCCCTCTGCAGTGCTCACAGTATAAAGACAACTTTGGTGAGGTGATAAGTTTAAGACTCAGTAGGAGACACAGAATGGCGGCATATATATATTCACAATTGTCTGCTACTTTGTATCACAGCAGCAGAAAGAGAGACTCTCTAAGTTGCACCACTGCTAGTGCGCCCACACCGGCACTTCTAATATCAGAGTAGTATTCACTTCTATTTGTTATTTGCCTTGCTGTGCCCCTATACTGTATTATTAAAATGCCTAACTAACACTGCCCCCCATACAATACGTGTGCCACATCTGTTGAACCCATGATCATATTGGTAACCCATGTCGTCTTTGAAGGGGATTGATGAAAGCTAAGCACCAATCTATCCTCTGGAGTCTGTAGGTTTCCCCCCAGTCCATAAGTCACAAAGGGGTACTCCCCACCAGGTGTCCAGTGTCAGGGTCCTTTCTGAGCATTTCCTAGGATTTTTCAAGGATCCCCCTGATCTTCTTGCGAGAAGGATCAAAGGTGCTAATGATGCATACAGTGTGATTCCCTCCAGGTCTATGATTGGGGTTCATGAGACCCTCTTTACTGCATGTCAGTTCATGTTGATATACTGTATTTATAACCTGCTGTAGGTATCCCCATCTGAACAGCCAGTCTCGCAGATCCCTCGCTGTCATCCTGAAGTTACGCCGGGCTCTAAGGTATTGCCCCCCTAACTTGCTCCGAAAAGCTGTAGTGTGCTAGCTTTTCTAGCATAAGACTGTCTGCATTTTTCATGCAGAAAATCTGAGTAGTAATGCTTCCTGTCTCATCTTGTCCCTCCTAGTAAGTAGAAAATGGTCACTTCTGATAAGTCAGGGCTTTCCAAATCTTTACGTATATTTCAGGTGACCCAGTGGATTCTCTCTGTTAATTTTGGATACTCTTCAGTAGGGCTACATAAGAACATGGGCGGGGTTCAGTACATTAAATGTTCAGATTTTTACACTTAACCACTTCAACCCCGCTAGCTGAAACCCCCTTCATGACCAGAGCACTTTTTACACTTCGGCACTACACTACTTTCACCGTTTATCGCTCGGTCATGCAACTTACCACCCAAATGAATTTTACCTCCTTTTCTTCTCGCTAATAGAGCTTTCATTGGGTGGTATTTTATTGCTGCTGACATTTTTACTTTTTTTGTTATTAATCGAAATGTAACGATTTTTTTGCAAAAAAATGACATTTTTCACTTTCAGCTGTAAAATTTTGCAAAAAAAACAACATCCATATATAAATTTTTTGCTAAATTTATAGTTCTACATGTCTTTGATAAAAAAAAAAAAAATGTTTGGGCAAAAAAAAAAATGCTTTGGGTAAAAGTTATAGCGTTTACAAACTATGGTACAAAAATGTGAATTTCCGCTTTTTGAAGCAGCTCTGACTTTCTGAGCACCTGTCATGATTCCTGAGGTTCTACAATGCCCAGACAGTAGAAAAACCCCACAAATGACCCCATTTCGGAAAGTTGACACCCTAAGGTATTCGCTGATGGGCATAGTGAGTTCATAGAACTTTTTATTTTTTGTCACAAGTTAGCGGAAAATGATGATGATTTTATTTATTTTATTTTTTTCTTACAAAGTCTCATATTCCACTAACTTGCGACAAAAAATAAAAAATTCTAGGAACTCGCCATGCCCCTCACGGAATACCTTGGGGTGTCTTCTTTCCAAAATGGGGTCACTTGTGGGGTAGTTATACTGCCCTGGCAATTTAGGGGCCCAAATGTGTGAGAAGTAGTTTGCAATCGAAATGTGTACAAAATGACCGGTGAAATCCGAAAGGTGCTCTTTGGAATGTGTGCCCCTTTGCCCACCTTGGCTGCAAAAAAGTGTCACACATGTGGTATCGCCGTACTCAGGAGAAGTTGGGGAATGTATTTTGGCGTGCCATTTTACATATAGCCATGCTGGGTGAGAGAAATATCTTGGCAAAAGACAACTTTTCCTATTTTTTTATACAAAGTTGGCATTTGACCAAGATATTTTTCTCACCCAGCATGGGTATATGTAAAATGACACCCCAAAACACATTCCCCAACTTCTCCTGAGTACGGCGATACCAGATGTGTGACACTTTTTTGCAGCCAAGGTGGGCAAAGGGGCACATATTCCAAAGTGCACCTTTCGGATTTCGCAGGCCATTTTTTACACATTTTGATTGCAAGGTACTTCTTACACATTTGGGCCCCTAAATTGCCAGGGCAGTATAACTACGCAACAAGTGACCCCATTTTGGAAAGAAGACACCCCAAGGTATTCCGTGAGGGGCACGGCGAGTTCCTAGAATTTTTTATTTTTTGTCGCAAGTTACTGGAATATGAGACTTTGTAAGGAAAAAAGAAAAAAAAAGAAAAATCATCATTTTCCGCTAACTTGTGACAAAAAATAAAAAATTCTAGGAACTCGCCGTGCCCCTCACGGAATACCTTGGGGTGTCTTCTTTCCAAAATGGGGTCACTTGTGGCGTAGTTATACTGCCCTGGCAATTTAGGGGCCCAAATGTGTAAGAAGTACCTTGCAATCAAAATCTGTAAAAAATGGCCTGTGAAATCCGAAAGGTGCACTTTGGAATATGTGCCCCTTTGCCCACCTTGGCTGCAAAAAAGTGTCACACATCTGGTATCGCCGTACTCCGGAGAAGTTGGGGAATGTACTTTAGCGTGCCATTTTACATATAACCATGCTGGGTGAGAGAAATATCTCGGCAAAAGATAACTTTTCCCATTTTTTTATACAAAGTTAGCATTTGACCAAGATATTTTTCTCACCCAGCATGGGTATATGTAAAATGACACCCCAAAACACATTGCTCAACTTCTCCTGAGTACGGCGATACCACATGTGTGACACCTTTTTTGCAGCCTAGATGCGCAAAGGGGCCCAAATTCCTTTTAGGAGGGCATTTTTAGACATTTGGATCCCAGACTTCTTCTCACACTTTCGGGCCCCTAAAAAGCCAGGGCAGTATAAATACCCCACATGTGACCCCACTTTGGAAAGAAGACACCCCAAGGTATTCAATGAGGGGCCTGGCGAGTTCCTAGAAATTTTTTTTTTTTGCATAAGTTAGCGGATATTGATTTTTTTTATTTTTTATTTTTCTCACAAAGTCTCACTTTCCGCTAACTTAGGACAAAAATGTCAATCTTTCATGGACTCAATATGCCCCTCAGCGAATACCTTGGGGTGTCTTCTTTCCAAAGTGGGGTCACATGTGGGGTATTTATACTGCCCTGGCTTTTTAGGGGCCCTAAAGCGTGAGAAGAAGTCTGGAATATAAATGTCTAAAAATGTTTACGCATTTGGATTCCGTGAGGGGTATGGTGAGTTCATGTGAGATTTTATTTTTTGACACAAGTTAGTGGAATATGAGACTTAGTAAGAAAAAACAAAAACAAACAAAAAATTTCCGCTAACTTGTGCCCAAAAAAATGTCTGAATGGAGCCTTACCAGGGGGGTGATCAATGACAGGGGGGTGATCACCCATATAGACTCCCTGATCACCCCCCTGTCATTGATCACCCCCCTGGTAAGGCTCCATTCAGACGTCCGTATAATTTTTACGGATCCATGGATTGGATCCGCAAAACACATGCGGACGTCTGAATGGAGCCTTACAGGGGGGTGATCAATGACAGGGGGGTGATCAATGACAGGGGGGTGATCACCCATATAGACTCCCTGATCACCCCCCTGTCATTGATCACCCCCCTGTAAGGCTCCATTCAGACGTCCGTATGATTTTTACGGATCCATGGATACATGGATCGGATCCGCAAAACACATGCGGACGTCTGAATGGAGCCTTACAGGGAGGTTATCAATGACAGGGGGTGATCAGGGTGATCACCCCCCTGTCACTGATCACCCCCCCTGTAAGGCTCCATTCAGACGTCCGCATGATTTTTACGGATCCATGGATTGGATCCACAAAACACATGCGGACGTCTGAATGGAGCCTTACAGGGGGATGATCAATGACAGGGGGGTGATCAGGGAGTGTATATGGGTGATCACCCGCCTGTCATTGATCACCCCCCTGTAAGGCTCCATTCAGACGTCCGCATGTGTTTTGCGGATCCGATCCATGTATCCATGGATCCGTAAAAATCATACGGACGTCTGAACAGAGCCTGACAGGGGGGTGATCAGGGAGTTTATATGGGGTGATCAGGGGTTCATAAAGGGTTAATAAGTGACGGGGGGGGTGTAGTGTAGTGTAGTGTTTGGTGCGACTTTACTGACCTACCTGTGTCCTCTGGTGGTCGATCCTAACAAAAGGGACCACCAGAGGACCAGGTAGGAGGTATATTAGACGCTGTTATGAAAACAGCGTCTAATATACCTGTTAGGGGTTAAAAAATTCGGATCTCCAGCCTGCCAGCGAGCGATCGCCGCTGGCAGGCTGGAGATCCACTCGCTTACCTTCCGTTCCTGTGAGCGCGCGCGCCTGTGTGCGCGCGTTCACAGGAAATCCCGGCCCTCGCGAGATGACGCATATATGCGTGACTCTGCGCAGGGCCGCCACCTCCGGACCGCACATCTGCGGTAGGCGGTCCGGAGGTGGTTAAAGGGGTTGTCCGGGTTCAGAGCTGAATCCGGAAATACTCTTAATTTCATCCAGGCAGCCCCCCTGAGGCTATCTGAGCATATTATTTTCCGATGCACTGCCTTGCCCTGCGCTAAATCGCACAGGGCAAGGTCTCTTTTGTTTTCAATAACACACTGCCGGGTGGAAACTTCTGCCCGGCAGTGTGTTCGGTGATGTCACCGGCTCTGATGGGCAGGCTTTGGTGCTGCCCTAGGCGTTTTACTGGCTAGGGAAGCGCTAAATCCTGCCAATCAGTGCCAGTGACGTCACGGGCTTCCTGGCAGCCCCATGGAGAGCCCTGGTACGTCACCGGATGTCCAAAAAATGCCGTTGCCCTGCGCTATTTAGTCAAGTCAGGAGGTCTGCCGGGGATAAAATGAAGGTATGTCCGGATACAGCTCTGAACCCGGACAACCCCTTTTCAGTACCCTGTTTGGTGTATTAGAGGTTTATTAGGATGTTTAGTAAAGTTAAACCTTCTCCCTTGTCTAGATTTCTTCCCTGGTACTTGGCGTTTTCCAGGAATTTTATACTGATGACCTATCCTCAGGATAGGTCATCAGTATCTGATCAGTGGGTGTCTGACACTCTCTGAATCCCTCCCATCTTTTTAAGAAGGAGCCTGCGCTCCTGGGAGCTCCACTACCATCTCGCAGCTCACCAAGCACGGCGCCATACATTGTTTGGCGGCTGTGCTTGGTATTGCGCTCAGCCCCATTCATTTCTAGGGGGCTGAGCTGTTTCTAGGCCACGTGACAGATGAACATTTCATCACTGGCCTAGGAAGAGCTGAGAGAAGGCTGTGCACTACGGCCTTCTCAAAGAGCTGATCTGCAGGGTTCCCAGATTTCAGACCCCCACCGATCAGATACTTATGACCTATCCATCGGTATTAAAGTCTCAAAAAATCTCTCTACATTTTATCCAAACTATCTTGAATGATGGTTTGAACCTATTGAGAATGTTCTTGCTTACATAACCGCTTTTTTGGTGGCCATTGGCCTGCCAGGAGGGTAGGTGAGATTAGCTCCCTCTCTACATTTCCGTATTAAACTAATTTTAGATGATCGTGATAATCAGATCTAATCTGGTCTTCCTTCCTCAAGTAATACCCTTCCTTCATAGGTCTTAAATGTCAAAATCCAAAGAAATTGCAATTTTGGGAGGTTAGGAGATGCCTGATTACCGTAGTTCCCTAAATTCTAATAGGGATTGGAGTAGATCTTCCTGTTGTTTTTTTATCCAGTTTCAGGGTCATAACAGGGAGGATAAAGTCTATCGTAGGACATTTGTTAGATGGATTCTTAGGGGCATATTTTAGTCCTGTCTTCAGCCATCATTCTACCAGGGCATTTTCTACCAATTGGGCTGAGCGAGCCTACGCCAGAGCTGACCAGATTTGTAGAGCCACAACTTTAGGCTACTTTCACACCAGCGTTAATATTTTCCGGTATTGAGATCAGTCATAGGGTCTCAATACTGGGAAAAAAAAAACGGATCTAGTAAACCGCTAGTGTGAAAGTAGCCTAAGGCCCCTTTCACACGGGCGAGTTTTCGTGCGGGTGCAATGCGTGAGGTGAATGTATTAAACCCGCACTGAATCCTGACCCATTCATTTCTATGGGGCTGTGCACATGAGCGGTGATTTTCACGCATCACTTGTGCGTTGAGTGAAAATCGCAGCCTGCTCTATATTGTGCGATTTTTCACGCGACGCAGGCCCCATAGAAGTGAATGGGGTGCGTAAAAATCGCGTAGCATCTGCAAGCAAGTGCGGATGCGGTGCGATTTTCACGCATGGTTGCTAGGTGACAGTCTATTCACTGTATTATTTTCCCTTATAACATGGTTATAAGGGAAAATAATAGCATTCTGAATACAGAATGCATAGTATAATAGGGCTGGAGGGGTTAAAAAAAAAAAAAAAAAAAAAGTGAACTCACCTTCTCCTCTTGATCGCGTAGTTCCCGGTCTCTTTACTTCTTGAATGAGCTGTGGGCTAAAGGACCTGTTGTGACGTCAGATCACATGGTCCATCACCGTGGTGATGGAGCATGTGATCTGACGTCACCACAGGTCCTTTAGCCCACAGCTCATTCAAGAAGTAAAGAGACCGGGAACTACGCGATCAAGAGGAGAAGGTGAGTTAACTTTTTTTTTTTTTTTTTTTAACCCCTCCAGACCTATTTTACTATGCATTCTGTATTCAGAATGCTATTATTTACCCTTATAACCATGTTATAAGGGAAAATAATACACTCTACAGAACACCGATCCCAGACCCGAACTTCTGTGAAGAAGTTCCGGTTTGGGTACCAAACATGCGCGATTTTTATCACGCGAGTGCAAAACGCTTTACAATGTTTTGCACTCGCACGGAAAAATCGCACATTTTCCCGCAACGCACCCGCCTCTTATCCGGGCAAAAAAACTGATGCCCGTGTGAAAGAGGCCTAATACTTTCTTTAAACAACGCATACTGGATCTGGGCAGTAATGAACAGCCAGCAGAAATATTATTTAGGAAGTTGTTCCAGTCTAATTTTATTTTCTATGCAAAAACCCTATAACAGGGGAAAGAAAATAAGCAGGACTCAAAAACTTGTATATAAAAAATGCTACGTTCTTTATTGGAGCATATATAAATAAATATGTAGACCTAAATCATGAAAAATGTAGAGAAAAACATCAAGATATGGAAAAATGTCCACAAATGCCATACAGAGTATGGATCCCAAAGCACCCACATAGCTCCCACAAAAGATGGAAATACATGAACATAACACAAAGGTAGGCAATCCTGTACCAATCAAAATAATATTGGGAAATAATGATGTCAGGTCTACATAGCAAACCTAATGCTACAGAGGGGATGAAGTTACATACCCACTTTGTTCTCCATGTATCAGACCAATATACCTGACAAAGGATGCTGGTAGTCGCTGACACATTCCCTTGTCTAATCAGGAATGTGCCAGTCATTAGCAGTGTAATTGATCTAGGGGGCGAACAAGCAGTAAGGAGCAACAGCAAAAATATTTTACAACGATTATTTTGTGTAATTGAGCGTTTTTTGAACATGAAAGGCTTGCTAAATTATTGCTTGCTGCCCATTCAGGAAGAAATATCTGCCTGTCTACTAGGCCTCCTGCACACGACCGTAGGTGTCCCATTGCCGTATTGCGGACCACATTTGCGGATCCACAATACACGGGCACCGTTCCGTGTTCATTCCGCATCCTGGATGCGGACGCATTCCCTTCAATGGGTCCGCAAATCCGGAGATACGGAACGGCACCCTACCGAGTGCTACTGTGGGGTTTCGTCCTGTACTTCCGTTCTACAAAAAGATAGAACATATCCTATCTTTTTGCAGAATGGACGGATCACGGACCCATTCACTTTCCGCTGCGGCTTCCCCACGGTCTGTATTCATGCATTGCGGGCCTCAGCACGGCAACGTGGTGCACACGCTGATAAAACTCTGACCCATTCATTTCTATGGGACCAAGGCCACCAGAGAGGCCTGCACTTTTTAGTATATTTTGCAAGCACAACCACGGCTGCTGGATTGCATGGTGGTCGTAACCATGTAAATGAGTAGTGTTATGAGATGGAAAAATGAATAAAGCCAGCAAAGGAGGCAATATGGACAGTCGCAATGCATTAGTAAGTGCCTTGTATTAACTTTCTCTACATGATAAATGCCATTTGCTAAAGTGAGACAACCCATTTAATTAACGTGTGGCAGATTTGTTGCCCCTGGAAATTTGTTACATTCATCTGAATGGAGATCATTTTTAGAGCTTTTTCATGGACTTCTGCAAACACCATTAACTTAGGCTACTTTCACACTTGCGTTCGGGGCTCCGCTTGTGAGTTCCGTTTAAAGGCTCTCACAAGCGGCCCCGAACGGATCTGTCCAGCCCTAATGCATTCTGAGTGGATGCGTTCCGCTCAGAATGCATCAGTCTGGCAGCGTTTGGGCTCCGCTCCGCTCAGCAGACGGACACCTGAACGCTGCTTGCAGCGTTCGGGTGTCCGCCTGGCCGTGCGGAGGCAAACGGATCCGTCCAGACATACATTGGAAGTCAATGGGGACGGATCCGTTTGAATTTGACACTATATGGCTCAATTTTCAAACGGATCCGTCCCCCATTGACTTTCAGTGTAAAGTCAAAACGGATCCGTTTGCATTATCATGAACAAAAAAAATAAAAAAAATTATTTTTTTTGTTTGTTTTGTTCATGTTAATGCAAACAGATCCGTTCTGAACGGATCTAAGCGTTTGCATTATAGGTGCGGATCCGTCCTGAACGCAAGTGTGAAAGTAGCCTTAAATGGAATAGTCTCAGAAATGCAGTTAGCCCTTTCTCGACCGGGCCTAAAAAAAAAAAAAAAAGCCTGAATGTCCAGGCAATTTTTTTTATGATTTTGTGCTTGTGGTGGTTTAGTGACCCTAATTTTTATTTGACTACCAAAATAATTTTTGCGATGTTTCTTACTTTATTAGCATGTTTTGTTAAATTTTTTTTAAATTTTTTTTTATTTTTATTAGGATTAATTTTTTGAAACCCACTAATTCTTTTAACCGCCTCTGGACCGCCTAACGCAGGATCACGGTCCGGAGGTGGCAGCTCTGCGCACAGTCACGCATATATGCGTCATCTCGCGAGACGCGAGATTTCCTGTGAACGCGCGCACACAGGATCGGAAGGTAAGCGAGTGGATCTCCAGCCTGCCAGCGGCGATCGTTTGCTGGCAGGCTGGAGATGCTATTTTTTTCTAACCCTTAACAGGTATATTAGACGCTGTTTTGATAACAGCGTCTAATATACCTGCTACCTGGTCCTCTTGTTTGGATCGACCACCAGAGGACACAGGTAGCTGTGTAAAGTAGCACCAAACACCACTACACTACACCCCCCCCCCCCCCCCCCCCCGTCACTTATTAACCCCTGATCACCGTATACATGGATCGGATCCACAAAACACATACGGACGTCTGAATGGAGCCTTACAGGGGGGTGATCACCCCATATAGACTCCCTGATCACCCCCCTGTCATTGATCACCCCCCTGTAAGGCTCCATTCAGACGTCCGTATGATTTTTACGGATCCATGGATACATGGATCGGATCCGCAAAACACATACGGACGTCTGAATGGAGCCTTACAGGGGGGGTGATAATGACAGGGGGGTGATCACCCCCATATAGACTCCCTGATCACCCCCCTGTCAGTGATCACCCCCCTGTAAGGCTCCATTCAGAATATTTTTGGGTCCAAGTTAGCGGAAATTGTTTTTTTTTCTTACAAAGTCTCATATTCCACTACATTTTTTAGACATTTATATTCCAGACTTCTTCTCACGCTTTAGGGCCCCTAAAATGCCAGGGCAGTTTAAATACCCCACATGTGACCCCATTTCGGAAAGAAGACACCCGAAGGTATTCCGTGATTGGCATATTGAGTCCATGAAAGATTGAAATTTTTGTCCCAAGTTAGCGGAAAGGGAGACTTTGTGAGAAAATACCAAAAAAAATCCATTTCCGCTAAGTTGTGGCAAAAAAAAAAAAAATTCTATGAACTCGCCATGTCCCTCATTGAATATCTTCTTTTCAAAATGGGGTCACATGTGGGGTATTTATACTGCCCTGGCATTTTAGGGGCCCTAAAGAAGTCTGGGATCCAAATGTCTAAAAATGCCCTCCTAAAAGGAATTTGGGCCGCTTTGCGCATCTAGGCTGCGAAAAAGTGTCACACATGTGGTATCGCCGTACTCAGGAGAAGTTGGGGAATGTGTTTTGGTGATACCACATGGCGAGTTCCTAGAATTTTTTATTTTTTGTCACCAGTTAGCGGAAAATGATGATTTTATATTTTTATTTTTTTTCTTACAAAGTCTCATATTCCACTAACTTGTGACAAAAAATAAAAAATTCTAGGAGCTCGCCATGCCCCTCACGGAATACCTTGCGGTGTCTTCTTTCCAAAATGGGGTCACTTGTGGGTTGTTATACTGCCCTGGCAATTTAGGGGCCCTAATGTGTGCAAAGTAGTTTGAAATCAAAATCTGTAAAAAATGGCCGATGAAATCCTAAAGGTGCTCTTTGGAATGTGGGCCCCTTTGCCCACCTAGGCTGCAAAAAAGTGTCACACATTTGGTATCGCCGTACTCAGGAGAAGTTGGGCAATGTGTCTTGGGGTGTCATTTTACATATACCCATGCTGGGTGAGATAAATATCTTGGTCAAATGCCAACTTTGTATTAAAAAATGGTAAAAGTTGTCTTTTCCCAAGATATTTCTCTCACCCAGCATGGGTATATGTAAAATGACACCCTAAAACACATTCCCCAACTTCTCCTGAGTACGTTGATACCAGATGTGTGATACTTTTTTGCAGCCTAGGTGGGCAAAGGGGCACACATTCCAAAGAGCACCTTTCGGATTTCACCGGTCATTTTTTACAGATCTTGATTTCAAACTACTTTGCACGCATTTGGGCCCCTAAAATGCCAGGGCAGTATAACTACCCCATAAGTGACCCCATTTTGGAAAGAAGACACCACAAGGTATTTCGTGATGGGCATAGTGAGTTCATGGAAGTTTTTATTTTTTGTCACGTTTGTCAAGTTAGTGGAATATGAGACTTTGTAAGAAAAAAATAAAGAAAAAAATAAATCATCATTTTCCGCTAACTTGTGACAAAAAATAAAAAGTTCTATGAACTCACTATGCCCATCAGTGAATACCTTAGGGTGTCTACTTTCCGAAATGGGGTCATTTGTGGGGTGTTTGTACTGTCTGGGCATTGTAGAACCTCAGGAAACATGACAGGTGCTCAGAAAGTCAGAGCTGCTTCAAAAAGCGGAAATTCACATTTTTGTACCATAGTTTGTAAACGCTATAACTTTTACCCAAACATTTTTTTTTATCAAAGACATGTAGAACAATAAATTTGGCGAAAAAATTATATATGGATGTCATTTTTTTGCAAAAAAATGGTTAAATTTCGATTAATAACAAAAAATGTAAAAATGTCAGCAGCAATGAAATACCACCAAATGAAAGCTCTATTAGTGAGAAGAAAAGGAGGTAAAATTCATTTGGGTGGTAAGTTGCCTGACCGAGCAATAAATGGTGAAAGTAGTGTAGTGTAGAAGTGTAAAAAGTGGCCTGGTCATTAAGGGTGTTTCAGCTAGGGGGGTTGACGTGGTTAAAGAAGCACCCTCTACAATTTTTTTATTTTTTTTTATCTGACCTGTTAGAAAGGTACATGATGCAAACTGTAGTGAACGTAATCTTCTTAACAATTTTCTTACCAATTAGTTATTCCCTTGCGTCTGATCCTCAGCTGTGTTATATGACCAACTCTGACTCTCTAAATAATGCAGCATCTTATGTTATGTGTGGACAGAAGTCCAGTTTCTTTATATATTCTTAAGGGAGCCTCAAAGTCAGTCTCATAGGAATAAATAGAGAAGTGACTTCCTGTCCTGTGTAAGTTGCAGTGCTCCAGACTAAAAATAATACCTAGTAGCTGTTGGCTCCTGAACTGAAAAATTTAGGAGCCAAATTAAATTTTTAGTTGCCAAATCGAAACCGAATGAAAATTTTGGTATTGTGACAACGCTGCGCCGATCAGATCAGCGTAGGGTTGTTTCAATACCAAAATTTTGATTCTCTTTCGTCACCATATACCGCGCAAATTTTTTTACAATTAATGAAGTCCCTGATGGGAAATGTTCTTGCCTGTTTGGTTTTGCCTGTTTGGACAATACTGCAAGCTACGCAGCCGCTACACCTAAAACAACCTGTATTAGCGACTGGGTGAATATCTCGACGACAGTGCCAACAGAAGGGACACAGTGGTGTCCAGGCATGTCCATGATTGTCATCAGGGAAACCCCAGCTGCCTAAAGGCAATGGGAATAGAAAAGGTTGGGCGCCCAATCCATGGTGGAGACTGGGATCGTATTTTACTCCAGCGTGAATCCCGCTGGATCTATACTAGGGCTGCACGATATAGGAATTTTGTGCGATTGCGATTAGGGCCCTAACAATTGCGATAACGGTATGCGATGCGATATTTTAAGGGAATTGTACTAGAGGTCTATTTGCTTGGATTTTCAAGGCAAAAGCACACAGAAATTACTGATAAAGCTGAAATGTAGTTATGCTTAACTCAAGAACTGAAATGCACAGTGTTTTTCAAAATAAAACATCTTTTACTAAATTAAATAACATATTTGCATTACTGCAAAAGTACAAAATATAAAACTTGCCATTTTCTTAATAGCACTGCACAGAACAGATAAATAAAATAGAATAAATAAAAGAACATTTGTTCATTAAAATAACGACTTGCCGCCAGCCCCTCATCCCTCCCCGCACTGTAACTGATGTATCGCCGGACGCGCTGTGCAGCATAGCGGCCGGCGATACATCCGTGTCAACCACATAAAAAGTCAACCTTCGCTTTATAAGGCGCACTGCCATTTCCCCCCCACTTTTGGGGGGGAAAAAGTTTGTCTTATAAAGCGAAAAATATGGTAATATAATTGCAGCATTTTTGGGTCGGCCAATTGGCGATTGCGATATGGCGATTAATTGCGATTGCTTTGGCGATATATTGTGCAGGCCTAATCTATACACTACGTACGGTCTCACCCACGGGACTGAATGAGCAATTTTAATTTTAGCTGCTTTATCTAGGTAGCCTGTGCTCATATGCATACCTTATAATTTTGTCTATTTGCATCATCATCAGTCTACCAACATGTATATTTAATTATATTAGTCCTCTGTTTTTTGTCCTCTCCCCTCCCCTCCTTTAGTTATTGTTCTGTTTTGCCATCCCTTTCCCCTGTACATGTGTCCGTGTATGGTCAGCATATTCATGTTACTGTAATTATCCCTTATGCCACTAATGCCATCTACTTTGTAAAGCGCAACTGCATATCAGGAGTTGCGCTATCCGACAGTATCCAGGAATAGCGTCCCGATTGCCTGGTAACTATCGTGTCATCTCGCGTGAACAAACGAGATTGGACGCGGTGACGTCATCTCATTCACGAGCGTCCGCCCAGTGACCTCCCCCTTTCGGAATGCGATCCACTTCCCCGTGCATGCGTGGGCATGAACCGCACCATTAGGTATGTTGGAGTGTCTTAGCCAAGCCTCGTTTTGAGGCCGGCTCTTCTTTAAAATGGTGGCGGTTTTCGGCGCTACCTTAGGCTACATCAGCCCATGCTCCAACACTTCGGTAGTAGGAGAGGGGTCCAGCATTAGGAGTCCCCCTACCATCCTACTGTCAGTCTGTCCACTTGCATCCACATCAGGGTCGTGGACATACTTTGCTTTTGTTTAGGGGACACTGCTGATATCTCTGTCAGTGTACCCTGTTCACTTGTGCGTTGCGTGAAAATCGCAGCATGCTCTATGTTGTGCTTTTTTCACGCAATGCAGGCCCCATAGAAGTTAATAGTGCTGTGTGAAAATCGGAAGCATCCGCAAGCAAGTGCGGATGCGGTGCAATTTTCACGCATGGTTGCGAAGATGAAAGTCTATTCACTGTATTATTTTCCCTTATAACATGGTTATAAGGGAAAATAATAGCATTATTTAATACAGAATGCTTAGTAGAAGGTCAATTGAGGGTAAAAAAATGTAAAAAAATATATAACTCGCCTCCTCCAATTGATTGCCGATCTCCTGTTCTTTCTTCAGGAACTGTCAAAGGACCTGTGGTGACATCACTGTGCTCATCACATGCTCCATCACCATGTTGATGGACCATGTGATGAGCTCAGTGACGTCACCACAGGCCCTTTGACAGGTCCTGAAGAAAGAACAATTGGAGGAGGTGAATTAATTTTTTATTTAATAAAAAAATAATAATTAACTCTTAATTGAACTTCTACTAAGCATTCTGTATTAAATAATGCTATTATTTTCCCTTATAACCATGTTATACGGGAAAATAATAAAATTTACAGAATACTGATCCCAAACCCGAACTTCTGTGAAGAAGTTCGGGTCTGGGTACCAAACATGCCGATTTCTCTCACTCGCGTGCAAAATGCATTAAAACGCTTAGCATTTGTGGTGAAAAAACGCGCATGTTCTCGCAATACACCTGCATCTTTTCAGACTAAAAGGTCGGAGAATAGATTTTTTTTTATTTTTTTATTTTATTTTTTTGCAGGAGTGCTTCTTTAAGCATTATTATTTAGTGCCATGGTATTCATATACACTTATGTCGGAGGAATCTGTTACCACTGAACCAGGATTGCCAACCAGAATTTTTCTTTTTATCTGGACAACTTATCCCAAAATCATGGACAGCTAACATTTTTAAGAACATTCTGGAAAACCATAATAAATTATAAAGATTATTAGTAATCCACGTCTATAGCTCAACATAAAATAAAGTAAAATAATAATTACCACCAAAATAATTTAGTCAAGCACCACCAGCCTCAAACAAATCGTGGACACATCCATATGTTATTTTTTCACGGACACAGGAAAAAGTCACCTAGGGGTGCTGACCAAACTTCTGTGGTACCCTGCTACTGAGACTTTTAAATTAGTATGTACACTGTGCAATTTGTAATGCCATACCTCTTTTTCAGTGTATTTCCACACAGACTATTGCTTTGTCTGTACTCCACGCTACTTGGATAACAGATCATAAAGGCAAACAATGTCTATCTTTCCACTTTTTCACTGACCAGATCTTGCATGGGCAGTGGTTAAACTGAATACACCAGCTAGCCAGATTTCACACCACAAACTCAAATGATGTTGGCTTGGTCAGACTATTAGATTGTTTGTATGAAATGAAATGTGAACTTCCACATCCCATCTAGCAGGCAGACACATTAGTAAATCTGGGCTTCTGTATGTACAGTTCACGGTCACCAAAATCAAAGCCTCATTTGAGTTCAGGGTCAGGAGTCAGAGAGTATATTGTCTGGAGCTTACATTATTCTGATATTTGACTATGACATCTGATAGATGCTGTATGCAGTAGGTGTGTGTTTTGGTTCATTTATGACTCGCGTTCTGTTCACTTTAGTAGATGATGAAGGAATGAAGATTAAGTGTTGTACAACAAACAGTTCAAACCCTTCTTTGTTTGGCCAAATGCACAATTCTTGATTGGAGTAAACGATTAAAGTTTACCCTTGAGCAGTTCAGTAACTGGTTCCGTCAGTATGTTTAGTTGAAATGATTCCAGAAGTATTCTGGTTTCATGAAATTGATGTCCTTTCTTCAGTATAGGTCATCAGTATCAGATCAGTGAAGGGGGAGGGGGGCTCTCTGTGGGCACCCCACCAATCACCTGTTTGAGGGGGCTGAGGCGCTAGTGCAAGATTTGCATTCTCTTCAATGTTTACCTGCACATCTGTGTTAATATGCTGATGCAGTGTAATTACACTCCACCGCCACTACAATGTAGATGGCATGCAGGTTTACACTGAACGCAGATCTCACACCAGCACTGCAGCCCCTTAAAACAGATGATCAACACGAGTGCCCACAGACAGAGCACCCATCTGATATTGATGACCTATCCTGAGCATACCAAGAAACCAGAATACCCCTTTAAGGGCCTAGTAATTGTTCTCATTTCTGCATTCTAAAAGCCATAGCTTTCTTTACTACACCTGTTCAAAAGCATACAAATACACCCTTGCAGCAAATTTTAACCCTTACAATCACCATGATGTAAATTTATGTTGTGGTAAAGTGTATGGAGCAGGCTCAGTATAATACAGTAATAAAACCAATGCAATTGAATAACCAATAATATTGAGATATGCGTGACACTGAATCAACCAACACTGAAAATAACACACATATAATAATTTAATTAAAAAATTATCACAATATACAGTACAGACCAAAAGTTTGACACACCTCATTCTAAGAGTTTTCTTTATTTTCATGACTATGAACCATATTCTAGGTTCTTCAAAGTAGCCACCTTTTGCTTTGATTACTGCTTTGCACACTCTTGGCATTCTCTTGATAAGCTTCAAGAGGTAGTCACCTGAAATGGTCTTCCAACAGTCTTGAAGGAGTTCCCAGAGATGCTTAGCACTTGTTGGCCCTTTTGCCTTCACTCTGCGGTCCAGCTCACCCCAAACCATCTCGATTGGGTTCAGGTCCGGTGACTGTGGAGGCCAGGTCATCTGGTGCAGCACCCCATCACTCTCCTTCATAGTCAAATAGCCCTTACACAGCCTGGAGGTGTGTTTGGGGGTCATTGTCCTGTTGAAAAATAATTGATGGTACAACTAAACTCAAACTGGATGGAATAGCATGCCGCTGCAAGATGCTGTGGTAGCCATTCTGGTTCAGTATGCCTTCAATTTTGAATAAATCCCCAACAGTGTCACCAGCTAAGCACCCCCACACCATCACACCTCCTCCTCCATGCTTCACTGTGGGAACCAGACTCGGATTAACTTATCCTCCGGAGCAGAGGTGACTCTTGGTCTTCCTTTCCTGGGGCGGTCCGCATGTGAGCCAGTTTCTTTGTAGCGCTTGATGGTTTTTGTGACTGCACTTGGGGACACTTTCAAAGTTTTCCCAATTTTTCGGACTGACTGACCTTCATTTTTTAAAGTAATGATGGCCACTCGCTTTTCTTTACTTAGCTGCTTTCTTCTTGCCATAATACACATTCGAACAGTCTATTCAGTAGGACTATCAGCTGTGTAGCCACCTGACTTCTCCACAACGCAACTGATGGTCCCAACCCCATTTATAAGGCAAGAAATCCCACTTATTAAACCTGACAGGGCACACCTGTGAAGTGAAAACCATTTCTGGTGACTACCTCTTGAAGCTCATCAAGAGAATGCCAAGAGTGTGCAAAGCAGTAATCAAAGCAAAAGGTGGCTACTTTGAAGAACCTAGAATGTGACATATTTTCAGTTTCACACTTTTTTGTTATGTATATAATTCCACATGTGTTAATTCATAGTTTTGATGCTTTCAGTGTGAATCTACAATTTTCATAGTCGTGAAAATAAAGAAAACTCTTTGAATGAGAAGGTGTGTCCAAACTTTTGGTCTGTACTGTACATCAATAAACATTAAAAATAGCAGCAATGTAGGTGTTGACACTGAATGTGCCCTCCTGAATTCACACAGTCTCTAAAGACATACAGGGACAGGAGGAAGGGTAGGTGAAGATCCCTGCTATAATCCCGGTCTGTAAGACTTTCAGCTTCGTTTGCATCTTAATGTTTCATTCTGCCTTATTGTCTGTAAATTATGTTGGTTGCAGGAGCCCCTATTGGGCTTGGTTTTTAATTTTGATCAATTATATAGGCACTAATATTATTTGTATGGATTAGCTGGGTCTGGATATTTACTTCATTGTGGATATAGTATTTTGTACTAGTCAATTGTGGTGTTATATTTCCTCTATATGTCTTTACAGACTGTGTGGATTCAGGAGGGTACAATCCGTGTCAACACCTTCTACATTGCTGCTATTTTTAATGTTTATTGATGATGTATATTGTGAGAATTTTTTAATAAAATTGTTATATTATGTGTATGTGTTATTTTTGGTGTCAGTATAATACAGCCAACACCCAACTGCGATCACCAATTATTGTGATGTGTCATTTAAACCCTTCAGGACATGGCCATTTTTCACCTTTCTGCCCAGGGCATTTTTAGCAAATCACTTTATGTGGTGATAAGTTATCACTTTAAAACGCTTTTACTTATCCAGGCCATTCTGAGATTGTTTTTCTCGTCACATATTGTACTTAATGACAGTGGTAAAATTGAGTCAAAAATTTTTATTTATAAAAAGAAATACCAAATTTACAAAAAAATCTGGAAAAATTAGCAAATTCCAATTTCTCTACTTTTATAATGGACAGTAATACCTCCAAAAATAGTTATTACCGTACTTTACATTCTCCATATGTCAACTCCATGTTTGTATCATTTTGAAAATGACATTTTATTTTTTGGGGACTTTGAAAGGCTTAGAAGTTTAGAAGCAAATCTTAAAATTTTTAAGAGCATTTCCAAACCCCAATTTTTTCAGCACCAGTTAGTAACATAGTATATAAGGCCGAAAAAGACATCTGTCCATCCAGTTCAGCCTGTTATCCTGCAAGTTGATCCAGAGGAAGGCGAAAAAACTCCTGTGAGGTAGAAGCCAATTTTCCCCACTTAAGGGGAAAAAAAATTCCTTTCTGACTCCAATCGGAATAAGGCCTCTTTCACACGGGCGTCACGTGTAAGGGCCGGATAGGATGCGGGTGCATTGCGGGAAAATGCACGATTTTTCCGCCTGAGTGTACAGAGTTTTAATGCATTTTGCACGTTCGTGAGAAAAATCGGCATGTTTGGTACCCAGACTCGAACCCGGAATTCTTCACAGAAGTTCGGGTTTGGGATCGCTGTTCTGTAAATTTTATTATTTTCCTATAGAACATGGTTATACGGGAAAATAATAGCATTCTGAATACAAAGTAGGGATGGAGGGGTTAAAATTAGGGATGGAGGGGTTAAAAATAAACTCACCTCATCCACTTGTTCGCACAGCCCGGCTTCTCTTCTTTCTTCTTCTTTGAGGACCTAGGAGAAAAGAAACTTTGGTGACGTCACTGCGCTCATCACATAATCCATCCGCGAACAAGTGGATGAGAGGAGTTTAATTTTTTTTTATGTTTTAACCCCTCCATCCCTAATGTACTTAGCATTCTATATTAAGAATGGTTATAAGGGAAAATAATAAAGATAGGGTCCCCATCCCAATCGTCACCTAGCAACCATGCGTGAAAATCGCACCGCACTTGCTTGCGGATGCTTGAGATTTTCACGCCGCCCCATTCACTTTTAAGGGGTCTGCGTTGTGTGTTGCGTGAAAATCGCAGCATGCTCTATATTGTGCTTTTTTCATGCAAGTGATGCATGAAAATCACCTCTCATGTGCACAGCCCCATAGAAATGAATAGGTCCAGATTCAGTGCGTGTATAATGCGTTCACCTCACGCATTGCACCCGTGCGGAAAACTCGCCCATGTGCAAGGGGCCTAACTCCCTGGATCAACGATCTCTCTCTAGTAGCTATAGCCTGTAATATTTATTACACTCAAGAAATACATCCAGGCCCCTCTTGAACTATTTTAGTGAACTCCCCTTTACCACCTCCTCAGGCAGGGAGCTGCATAGTCTCACTGCTCATACCGTAAAGAATCCTATTCTATGTTTGTGTACAAACCTTCTTTCCTCCAGATACAGAGGATGTCTCCTTGTCACAGTCACAGTCCTGGGTATAAATAGATGATGGGAGAGATCTCTGTACTGACCCCTGATATATTTATACATGGTAATTAGATCTCCCCTCAGTTGTCTTTTTTTCTAAAGTGAATAACCCTAATGTTAATAATCTTTCAGGGTACTGTAGTCCCCCCATTCCAGTTATTACTTTAGTTTCCCTCCTCTAGACCCTCTCCAGCTCTGCTATGTCTGCCTTGTTCACAGGAGCCCAGAACTGTATACAGTACTCCATGTGTGGTCTGACTAATGATTTGTAAAGTGGTAGGACTATGTTCTCATCACGGGCATCTATCCCCCTTTTTGATGCAACCCATTATCTTATTGGCCTTTGCAGCAGCTGCCTGACACTGATTTTTACAGCTTAAAGAGGACCTTTCACTAATATACAAACTAAAAACTAACTATACCTGTAAGCAGAGCGGCGCCCAGGGGGGACCTGCACTTACTAGTATGCCTGGGCGCCGCTCCGTTCGCCCGGTATAGGCTCCGGTGTCTCAGCTCCGTCTGTTGTATTGGACTGATTTTTTTTGTAGGAGGCGTGTCCCTTGCTGCAGCACTGGCCAATCGCAGCACACAGCTCATAGGCTCATCTGCCCAGACGGCTCCGCTCATATGATGCAGACAATGGGATCCGTTCAGAACGGATCCGTCTGCATTATATTGTAGTGAAAGTAGCTTCAGACGGATCCGTCCAGACTTTACATTGAAAGTCAATGGGGGACGGATCCGATTGAAAATTTAGCCATATTGTGTCAAATTCAAACGGATCTGTCCCCATTGACTTACATTGTAAGTCTGGACGGATCTGTTTGCCTCCGCACGGCCAGGCGGACACCCGAAGGCTGCAAGCAGCGTTCAGGTGTCCGCCTGCTGAGCGGAGCGGAGGCCAAACGCTGTCAGACTGATGCATTCTGAGCAGATCCGCATCCACTCAGAATGCATTAGGGCAGTACGGATGCGTTCGGGGCCGCTTGTGAGAGCCTTTAAACGGAACTCACAAGCGGAGCCCCGAACGCTAGTGTGAAAGTAGCCTTAGTTTGCTGTTTATTAAAATTCCTGGATCCTTTTCCATGTCAGTGTTACCGAGTGTTTTCCCATTTAGTATGTACGAGTGACTTGCATTATTCCTTTCCATGTGCATAACCTTACATTTGTCAGTGTTAAACCTCATCTGCCACTTATCTGCCCAAACCTCCAATCTATCCAGATCCCTCTGTAGTAGTATACTGTTAATTACTTTAGGGTCATCTACAAAAACGTATATTTTACTGTGCAAGCCTTCTACAAGTTCAGTTATGAAGTCCCTTTCTGGTGCTTACATATTAGAAACCACCCATAAATTACCCCATTTTAGAAACCTCCCTTCAAGGTATTCAAAACTGATTTTACATACTTTGTTAACCCTTTAGGTGCCCCACGAGAATTAAATGACTATCGGAATGAAATGTCAAAATTTCCCTTTTTTTTAGCCCATTTTTTTTCTCCTGCAACACATAAAGGGTTAACAGCCAAACAAAACTCAATCTATTACCCTGAATTATGGAGTTTACAGAAACACCCCATAAGTGATCAAAAACTGATGTATGGGTGCAATGCATGCTTCATAGTGGAAGGAGCACCAGATGGCTTTTGGAGAGTGGATTTAGCTGGAATGGTAATTGAGAGCTTTGTCGCATATGAAGACAGGGGTAACCCCCAAAAAGTGACCCCATTTTGGAAACCATGCCCCTCAAGGAATATTTGCAGATGTGTAGTGAGAACTTTGTCCTCAAAGGTGATTCATATAATTGGCTGTGAAAATTAAAAATATATATATTTTTTTCCTGAAAAATGGACTTTAGGCCCCAATTTTTCACTTTCACAAGGGGGACCCGCTAATTTATTGCCCATGTTCTCCTGATTACAGCAATACCCCATATGTGCTTGTATGCTGCTATATGGGGGTACCACAGGGGCCAGAAGGAAAGGAGCACCAAATGGCTTCTGGAAGGCAGATTTCACCTGAATAATAATTGGCAGGTGCCACCTTGCAATTGAACACACCCTGAGGTAAAATGAAAAATTTAACACTTTTTCCAGAAAAAGTTGCTTTACACCCACATTTTTCACTTTCACAAGGGGAAAAATGCACCCCACATATTGTTCCCCATTTCCCCATAAATACGCCTACAGCCCATATGTGCTCAAAAAATGATGTATGAGCGCATGGCAGGGCTCTAGATTCAAACAGCCAAATATGGATTTTGCTGACCTGAATTGGCAGACATGTTTTTTAGGTGCAATGTCACATTAAATAAATTCCTGAAGTCCACAGAAATGAAAAACCCAATTTCGGAAAGAGCACCCCTGTACGAACATTTTAAGTGGTGGAAAGGGTAGTTTTCAGCAAATAGGTGTCTCACAGAAGCACTTGTGAAAGCATTTCAAAGCACACATTTGTAAAAATTAATAGTTACTAGCAGACCCCAATTTTTCACTTTCATAAGGGGTTAAAGGAGAAAATGCACCCCAGTATATGCTCCCCGTTTTCTCCCCTTTTTGAAAACACCCCATATGTGCTTGTAGCCTGCTGAACTCCAATATTGCCTAAGGTTTTTTTTTTGTTTTTTTTTTACTACTCCCATATGCAGCACGAGTCTCCAAAACTTTATCATCTCTGCTGCATCTACTGGGGTCCAACCTAGGGGTGTGGTGAAATAGGTTTCTGGGAAATAAATTGCTGGTCGTATAAGTTTGTTTGGGTCACTATTAAATTTACTAAGTCTTCAGAGAAGATGATTTAGAAAAAATCTAGCTCATTGATGCCCATACAATCTATCTGAATTCCTGAGTTGCCCACAAACTCAGGAATTTGGGGCTGTTAATCTTCAGGGGGTGGGGTCCATGTGGGCTCACTCTAGGGGGGCTGCCTCCTCTGCTACCCTGGGGCGCCTTCTAGGGGGTCCTTCATCAGCAGATGATGATGATGATGATGGGGTAGAGGAGTAGACGAAAGTGGCATACTCCCTCACTGTCAGACTCCGTATCTGAGGCAAGCATGGCGTATGCCTTTTCAGCTGCGTATATTCGTTGGGATGGACGGGCCATTTTTATTTCATTGGGGGTGTGACGTGTGAAATGTGTAAACCTTTTTTTAGTATTGGGGTGTGTATGTAGTGTTTTCACACGTGAAGGGGCTTGTTATAAATTTGAAATATAGAGTAAGGGAATAGAGGAAAATAAGTTGTAATTGCAAATTAAGCAGATGCGATCAGTAATGGACACTATTGATCAGAGCTCAGTGGTTGCAAAATGCATGCACACAGATGGTGCGTTCGTGCAAAAACCTAAACTCGCACTAACTGAAATTTATATATACAGTTGCAAGAAAAGTATGTGAACCCTTTGGAATTATATGGATTTCTGCACAAATTGGTCATAAAATGTGATCTGATCTTCATCTAAGTCACAACAATAGACAATCATTCTGCTTAAACTAATAACACACACATAATTAAATGTTACCATGTTTTTATTGAACACACCATGTAAAAATTCACGGTGCAGGTGGAAAAAGTATGTGAACCCCTAGCCTAATGCCCTCTCTAAGAGCTAATTGGAGTGAGGTGTCAGCCAACTGGAGTCCAATCAATGAAATGAGATTGGAGGTGTTGGTTACGGCTGCCCTGCCCTATAAAAAACACACACCAGTTCTGGGTTTGCTTTTCACAAGAAGCATTGCCTGATGTGAATGATGCCTCGCACAAAAGAGCTCTCAGAAAACCTACAATTAAGAATTGTTGACTTGCATAAAGCTGGAAAGGTTTATAAAAGTATCTCCAAAAGCCTTGCTGTTCATCAGTCCACGGTAAGACAAATTGTCTATAAATGGAAAAAGTTCAGCACTGCTGCCACTCTCCCGAGGAGTGGCCGTCCTGTAAGGATGTCTGCAAGAGCACAGCGCAGACTGCTCAATGAGGTGTAGAAGAATCCTAGAGTGTCAGCTAAAGACTTACAAAAGTCTCTGGCATAAGCTAACATCCCTGTTAGCGAATCTACGATACGTAAAACACTAAACAAGAATGGATTTCATGGGAGGATACCACAGAGGAAGCCACTGCTGTCCAAAAAAACATTGCTGCACGTTTACAGTTTGCACAAGAGCACCTGGATGTTCCACAGCAGTACTGGCAAAATATTCTGTGGACAGACAAAACCAAAGTTGAGTTGTTTGGAAGAAACACACAACACTATGTGTAGAGAAAAAGAGGCACAGCACACCAACATCAAAACCTCATCCCAACTGAGAAGTATAGTCGTGGGGGCATCTTGGTTTGTGGCTGCTCTACTGCGTCAGGGCCTGGACTGATTGCTATCATTGAAGGAAAAATGAATTCCCAAGTTTATCAAGACATTTTGCAGGAGAACTTAAGGCCATCTGTCCACCAGCTGAAGCTGAACAGAAGATGGGTGTTGCAACAGGACAACAACCCAAAGCATAGAAGTAAATCAACAACAGAATGCCTAAAACAGAAGAAAATACGCCTTCTGGAGTGGCCCAGTCAGAGTCCAGACCTCAACCCGATTTGAGATGCTTTGGCGTGACCTCAAAGTGATTCACACCAGACATCCCAAGAATATTGCTGAACTGAAACAGTTCTGTAAACGGGAATGGTCAAGAATTACTCCTGACCGTTGTGCACGTCTGATCTGCAACTACAGGAAACGTTTGGTTGAAGTTATTGCTGCCAAAGGAGGTTCAACCAGCTATTAAATCCAAGGGTTCACATACTTTTTCCACCTGTACTGTGAATGTTTACATGGTGTTTTCAATAAAAACATGGTAACATTTAATTATTTGTGTGTTATTAGTTTAAACAGACTGTGATTGTCTATTGTTGTGACTTAGATGAAGATCAGATCACATTTTATGACCAATTTGTGCAGAAATCTATATAATTCCAAAGGGTTCACATAATTATTTTTTTTTTGCAACTGTCTGTGTGTGTGTGTGTATATATATATATATATATCTCTAACTTACTACCACTAATGACCGCTCTTTTTTCACACATAAAAACAAACAAAAAAAACAAAAAAATGTGCAGATGCTACGGAGTACACTACTGATTGGTGCTCGGCAGCACGCATGGCAGGTACGCACTGAACAGGACTTGGCGGCCACAGCTCGCACGCAGAAAAAGTGATGCAGAGCTGGAAAATTGTTAAAAAATAAAATAAAATCTAAAGACCAAATGGCATCTATAACGCATCACTTGTGCGTTGCGTGAAAAACGCAGCAAGCTCTATTTTGTGAGTTTTTCACGCAACGCAGGCCCCATAGAAGTGAATGTGAAAGTGCGGATGCGGTGCGATTTTCACGCACTGTTGCATCGAGATGGGGACCCGATCTTTATTATTTTCCCTTATAACATATTTATAAGGGAAAATAATAGCATTCTGAATACAGAACGCATAGTAATATAGGGCTGGAGGGGTTAAAAAAAATATAATAATATTTTAACTCCCCTTAATCCACTTGTTCACGCAGCCGACATCTCTTTTGTCTTCTTCTTTGAGGAATAGGACCTTTTGGATGACGTCACTACACTCCTCATATGATCCATCACCATGGTGATGGATCATGTGATGAGCGCAGTGATGTCACCACAGGTCTTTTACCCAGGTCCTGAAGAAAAGACAGAAGAGAAGCCGGGCTGCGCAAACAAGTGGATTAAGGTGAGTTAAAAAAAAATTATCCCCTCCAGCCCTATTGTACTATGCATTCTGTATTCAGAATGCTATTATTTTCCCTCATAACCATGTTATAAGGGAAAATAATACAATCTACACAACCTTGAACCCAAACCCGAACTTCTGTGAAGAAGTTCGGGTCTGGGTACCACATTCAGTTTTTTATCACAAGCGTGCAAAACGCATTGCACCCGCGCGATAAAAACTGAACAACGGAACTCAATCGCAGTCAAAACTGACTGCAATTGGGTACCTACTCACACGGGTTTGCCCCAACGGCCAATTGCAGTGCTGGCAGGGGACCCAAAACACTGGTGTCCCCTGCCTCACCTCGGAGGTGATTTGTTCAGCACCTGCCACCTCCTCCTGACCCTCCCCGATGACAGCTTCCTGCGCCGGTATCATTGATCTGCTATTCGTAGCGCTTGGAGCTGCATGGCTGCCTGCAAGAGCAGGTATGGTGCCGCAATTCCCCCTCGAACCTTCCTCAGAGCCCTGTGCAGTACATGTACGGCGCTGGTCCTTAAGTCCCGTCCTGTTCCTTAGGGGGTTACAGAGGAGGGAGTGTCAGGAATGTCAGGATTTAAACCAGGAAGCTCCTGGATCCCAGGCAGTAGCCTTGCTCACCGAGCTACTGGCTACTCAGGACAGCTCCACTTCTGAACCCAGTGAATAGTTTCCTATTCTTGGATAATTTCTGCTGGAACTTCCTATATAAACCAGACCTTGCGATTTGCTCCTTGCCAGATTATTCTGATTCCTGCCTCTATCTAGCTCCTGAGCGTCCTCCTAAACTGCTATTTACTTGTGTACTGAAGTCGGATACCTAGGGTACTTTAACACGTGCATTGTGAAGATCCGGCATGCAGTTCCGTTGCCTGAACTGCCTGCCGGATCCGGAAATCGGTGTGCAAACGGATAGCATTTGTAGATGGATCCGGATGCAGATCCGTCTAACAAATAAATTGAAACACCGGATCCGTTTCTCTGGTGTCATCTAGAAAAATGGATCCGGTATTTAATTTCTTTGCAAGGTCTGCGTGGCAGCTACCAGGAGATCGGAGAGACTGGCAACTCGTGGGGTAAATTTACAAGTTCACTGTGTATCTTATTGTGTCTGTGTTTTGGTGAATGCCACACCCCTTGCTTCAGGTGTTGCTTGTTGGTAATTTATTTTTCCAATAAGTAGCTGCTTCTCACTATTGGAGGTGCGGTTTGTAGATTTTCTTCCTGCCTTCTAACTAGCTGGTCTGTTGTACTCTGTGGTGCTTCTGGATTTGCCAGTTTTCTACTTTCAGATAAGTGTTGTCTTTTCTTATTGTTTTTGTGTTTGTTATATTCCCTGTTGTTTGTATCTGGGCCTGAGACAGAGACTTCCATTCGTCAATCTGGGGAGGAATGGGTTGTCTCTGGTCCTAACCTTTCTTCCGGGGCCTTATAGGGATATAAGGGCCTAGGTATCCAGCATATGAATATTCCTACTTTCAAGGTCTATTCATATTGATAGGTAGATAGGGTCCGGACTAGGGTTGTTTAGGAGGTGACCTGTTCCTTCTCTAGTTTCCAGGCCCAGTTACTGTTCCCCTTTCCTCCTGTGTTTAGTGTGGAGTTTTTCCCCCACACAGATCGTGACATTATAAACCACCGAATAACTGTCATTTTATTGTCTGTATCAGTTCAGCCACTGAAGATATCGCTGCACTGACCGGACAGCTACAGGGGCTGTCTCTGGAGGTGGATGACCTCCGCACGACAGTCTCACAGATCCAGAGACCACTGTTGGCTGATCCTAGTAGTGGTTACCTGATTTGTCCTGAACCAAACGTTGCTCTTCTGGATAGCTTCTCGGGGGTAGTGATACTTTTATTTGTTTCAGGGAAGGGTGAAAATGGTTAGTTTAAGTTGTGTCCACACTCATCTGGGGACGAGAGCCAGAGAGTGGGTGTGATTATTTTGTTGCTTAAAGGGGACACACAGTCTTGGGCTTTTTCTCTGTCGACCGGATCACAGTCTCTCCGATCAGTAGATGCATTTTCCGGAGCTTTAGGTCTCATCTATAATTTCATCCACACTGCCCCTATATAGTAATTTCACCCACACTGCCCCTATATAGTAATTTCACCCACACTGCTCCATACAGTAATCTCTAATTTCTTCCACACTGCCCCCATTAGATAATTTGCCCTGACACTGCCGTCAATTAAGTAATTTGCCCCCCACAGTATTACTTTCTCCACACTGCCCCCACAATATTAATTTCCCCCATGGTAGTAATTTGCCCCTACCGTATTAATTGTCCCCCACACTGCCCCCAGAGTACTAATTTCCCCCCTTCCCCACATAGTAGTTTGTCCCTTCAGTAATGTCCCCCAAGGTTGGTAGTTGGCGCGCACACACACACACACACACACACAACAAAAAAAAGCTAATACTTAACTGTGTCCTAGTCGGCGCTCACTCGATGGTGCAGGCGCGCTGCGCACACACGTCAGTGTGCTGCGGCCGGACACAGGCGCGACACGATGACGTCATCACGCCCGCCTGCGCCGGGATTTTATTACTGCATAGGCGGCCTGAAGCCTATGGCAGTGATCGGTGGACGGCTGTGGGTCAGGGAGCTATGTGCTCCCATGCCCCTCTGTAGTTTGGGTCGGGGTTGGGGCCCCCAGCGATGCCGGGCATGGGGCAACCGACCTAAACGCCCCAATTATAATCCGCCACTGTGCCTATCACTGTATTGGATAAATAAGGGCCTTAGATTGATAGAACATAAGATATATTTAAGTTAAAAAATGAATATTAATAACTAAATATTTTTTAAGCTGAAGTCAGTATATTTTTACCAACTCTAACTCCACCCAAAACTTGCTTCGACTCTGACTCCACATCTCTGCTTAGGCTACTTTTACACTAGTGTTTCTATTTTCCGGTATTGAGATCCGTCATGGGATCTCAATACCGGAAAAAAACGTTAGCATTTTGTCCCCATTCATTGTCAATAGGGGACAAAATGTAACTGAACAGAACAGAGTGCTCCAAAAAGCATTCCGTTCAGTTGTGTTCCCATACCGGAGAGCAAACCGCAGCAAACTCTCAGGGATGTTGCGAGCCAGAGCACCTGCCTTCACTCTCCTCAGCCCCTCCCACTCCCTTTGGCGGTCACAGGTCCTGTGTCTTCATACATTTATTTACCAACATATTACACGGTCTCCATGGCTTACCGGCTCTGTGTAGTATTGCTGCTAATAAATCTATTGAGACATGGGAGCTGGGATTCAACAATCAGTGATGTCACTGTCTCATGCTGTGGGGGCGGGGCTTAATTATATTTAATGATTCTGAGAAAATCCATAATTGTCCTCATTTCCATTAATCAGATCAGCCATTATATCATTACTTATCTGTAACATGAGTACTGATGCGCTGGATGTTTCCACCGGCTCTTCTTTTAACCCCTTAGTGACCAGCCTGTTTTCAGCCTTACTGACCAAGCGTTTTTCTTCCTTTTTTCATTGTCGCGTTCCAAGAGCTATAATTTTTTATTTTATTTTTTCGTCTATTTCCGTCTGTATAGCTTTATGAGGGCTTGGTTTTTTTCTGGAAAGTCATTTTTAATTAACTTTTATTAACTCTATTGGGAGGGAGATGGGAAAAACAGCAATACTGCCACTGCGTTTTTACGTTATAAATTTTACAGCGTTCATTATTCGGTATGAATAACATAATATCTTTATTCTCTGGGTCAATACGATTACAGTAATACCAAATACATAATTTCTTTTTGCAATAAAACCCCTTTTGCCACTACCCAAGACCCATAACTTTTTTTTATTTTTCTTTATATGGAGTTGTGTGAGGGATTGATTTTTTTTATTTTTTTTTACGGTGTTCAACGTAGGGGATAATCTAGTCCTGGTGAAGTTATGTAGTCCTGGTCATTACGGACACGGCAATACCAAACATATGGAGAAGATTTATTTATTTATTTTTCATTAAAAAACGTATTTTCAATGGGGAAAAAAGTGTAATTTAGTATTTTTAGAATTTTTTTCATTTTTTTTTTAGGGGGACTATAACAGCTTTTTGATTACTTTTAAAATGCAATGCACTATCCCTATAGTGCATTACATTTTAATGGCAATGCTATTCTAACATTGACCAGCAGGCTACGCCAGAGAGGCGTGCTGGAAATTACTCAATGCTGGTCTGGGGCCTACATCAGACCCCAGGCAGCCTTCACACACATCCGCACCACGTGATCGCATTAGCAGGGTGCTGATGGGAGACAGAGGGAGTCTGCTCCCTCTGTCAGCACTTTACATGCCCGCCGCATGTAAAGTGTTAAACAGGCCAGATCGTCACTCCTGCCGGTCTGTGCTGTAAGAGCAGGGCCGATGCGCTTAGGCTACTTTCACACTTGCGGCAAAATGTATGCCAACTGAAGGCATTTGTAAGGCCTCTTTCACACTTGCGTTGTTAGGATCCGGCGTGCACTTGCGTTGCCGGAAGTGCCCACCGGATCCGTAACACCGCAAGTGAACTGAAAGCATTTGAAGACTGATCAGTCTTCAAAATGCATTCAGTGTTACTATGGCAGCCAGGACGCTGTTAAAGTCCTGGTTGCCATAGTAGTAGTGGGGAGCGGGGGAGCAGTATACTTACCGCCTGTGCGGCTCCCGGGGCGCTCCAGAATGACGTCAGAGCACCCCATACGCATGGATGACGTGAACCTGAAGCGCCCCGAGAGCCGCACGGACGGTAAGTATACTGCTCCCCACTACACTTTACCATGGCAAACAGGACTTTAGCGTCCTGGCAGCCATGGTAACCATTCAGAAAAAGCTAAACGTCGGATCCGGTAATGCGCCGAAACGACGTTTAGCTTAAGGCCGGATCCGGATTAATGCCTTTCAATGGGCATTAACTCCGTATCCAGCCTTGCGGCAAGTGTTCAGGATTTTTGGCCGGAGCAAAAAGCGCAGCATGCTGCGGTATTTTCTCTGGCCAAAAAACGTTCCGGTCCTGAACTGAAGACATCCTGATGCATCCTGAACAGATTTCTCTCCATTCAGAATACATTGGGATAATCCTGATCAGGATTTTTCCGGCATAGAGCCCCGACGACGGAACTCTATGCCGGAAAAGAAATACGCAAGTGTGAAAGAGCGCTAAGACTGATCAGGATCCTGATCAGTCAGAAAAATGCATTGAAATGCCGGATCTCTCTTTCCGGTGTCATCCGTCATGCTGCGTTTATTTCTTTTGCCTGATCAGTCAAAATGACTGAACTGAAGACATCCTGATGCATCCTGAACGGATTAGGGTACTTTCACACTTGCGGCAGGACGGATCCGACAGGCTGTTCACCCTGTCGGATCCGTCCTTCCGCTATTTCGCCGTGCCGCCGAACCAGCGATCCGTCCCCATTGACACTAATGGGGACAGGGCGGAGCTCCGGCGCAGTTCGCGGTGAGAGGCCGTCGGACTAAAAAGTCAGACATGCAGGACTTTTAGTCCGGCGGCCTTTCGCCGTGCACTGCCGTGGTGTGCCGGAGCTCCGCTCCTGTCCCCATTAAAGTCAATGGGGGCGGAGCGGCGGCACGGCTGAAATAGTGGAAGGACGGATCCGACAGGGTGAACAGCCTGTCGGATCCGTCCTGCCGCAAGTGTGAAAGTAGCCTTACTCACCATTCAGAATGCATAGGGATATACCTGATCAGTTATTTTCCGTCATTGAGCCCTTTTGATGGAACTCAGTGCCGGAAAAGAAAAACGCTAGTGCAACACGCCAGACCTGCAGGGTATGACGAAGTGAGGTCACAGTTATGGGCAATCGAGGGTACTCACTATATTTGCAGAACCCTGGGCAGGCGCGTGGCAGTGAAGGAGAGGTAGACACAGTTCCTCTGGGGCACGCTCTGTAGATAGGGACCAGGCCTGATGGTAGTTGAGGTGCCCTGGATGTTACAGGTATTTTGTGTGCCTGGGGCAAGGTCCCTGTGGTATTCGTGACGCCAGTGCCTTTGGCCGGTGACACGCCGGTTGATGGTTGGAAAGATAACGGTACACAAGTATGCAGTGAACCAAACGTAAACTTTACTGGACAATCCAACTTTGTACAGCAGGGAGTAGTATAGTCTTCAGTATTACAGTTCCACAAAAAGGGGCTTATTCACAAGTATGGCAGGCAATAGACATGCAAGTTACACTGAGGGTAAATTCCACAAGCACTCAGCAGCAGGTTGCACTTTTACACTGTCCTTTCTAGAACTCCTACTCTGGCTTGATAATTCCCAAGGCCCGGATGCCTAAAAGGGTGGCTTATATCCTTGGTTACTTCCTTCCTCAGGTATTATACTGCTTGCAATGGTTCCTAAGTTCCTCTGCCTATCAGGGTCACTTTGCTTACCCTGGGTCGCCTCCTCCTATCAGGTGGATAACTGTAGGTTTTCTCCCAGGAGGTAGGTTCCTGCAACTGGGGTATCTCTTCAGAGCTAACTTAGGCTCTCTTGTTCTCAGGCAGGCTGGAGCTTCTCAACAGCCTCCTGGACATCACTAGCAGCCAGGGCTATCCAGCTGCATGTCAGGAGCAGGCTTCTTAACCTGTGTCTTCTCAGACTCCTGACTCTGCACTAACTCTCCCTGTCTGGGCCTGGACATTTATACTAGGGGCTCCCTATCTCCCTCTAGTGTCTGGAATGTCTAACTACACCCAACTAGGCCTGCTGCTGCATTAGACAGGGGTACATTGCATCTAACAACACAGTAAAACATACATTAAATGCAGAATAAAATATGACATTTCTGTTCCTTGTGAGTAAGAGTAATGCGCACACCAATTGACCCTTGTGTAGTGCCCACCCATACCTAGTGGGACACTACACTAGTGTGAAAGTATCCTTAGTGACCACCATAAAAAGGCTCATGGGTGGTCAATAAGGGGTTAGGGCTATTCCCCAGTGTTGTGCAGTTTCTTGCTTAAACCAAGCAACCTCCTTAGGTATCATGCACAATACAGATGACGTCCGTGTGCATTCTGTATTTTGTGGAATGGAACAGCTGGCCCCTAATAGAACAGTACCATCCTTGTTCGTAATGTGGAACGGAAATATGGACATAGAGAAACGGAGTGCACATGGAAATTAATGGTTCCGTATACAGTCCGCCAAAAAAACTAAACAGACACGGAAAGAAAATACGTTTGTGTACATGAGGCCTTAAGGCTAGGTTAACACAGCTAAAATCTGCAGCCGAAAAAACAGCAGTTTTCTGCCCCTGATTTTAACTGTGTGAACATAGCCTAACACATTTTATAATATCAAAGTAAAGGCACATGTTTCGCCTTTTATTTAAAAAATACATTTTTTTAAATATATTCAGTGAACCCTTCTTTGTCGATTAAAAGAACATTAAACTTATTTGTATTGTTTTTGACTATATGACATTTTTATTTAATTCAAAATGATTTACCCCTTTTATTCAAGTGCTTTACACCTCATAGCTTCCATTTTCTGCTTGAATTTGCTGGTATTTGAATTCCCTTCAGGCTTTTTGGCATACACAAATTAACTAGGATTTTTGTTCAATATGCGGTTCACTCATGCTAAATGAGAGGCTCAGACAAACAGCTGTATTATTTTAACTATGTTTATCTTACCCAGAAATAATTAGATTTCTTTTAATTCCCTAAATCAAAGCAAATCCTGAACTGACTAAATTACTTAGGTCCTTATGACTGCTGTTCATGCCAGTGACATGGTCCTTGCTTAAACTACAAAAAGGCTCCTGCAAATGCAAACCCTAAGGAAGGCCATGTATTTGGGGTGTACTCTGAACAGAGTAGCTGTTTGTATCAGCAGAGGAGGCATCATGACAGTCCGCATTGGAGATTTTATGGAAGAGGTTTTTTTGTCCTCTTCCTTGCAGGGTTTAATGTGTCTACAAAGCTGAATGGAGAGGTAGCGGTATGGCCACACAGGTGAATGCGTGCAGCAAAATCTCTCATAATTTATCCTCCTGGATAAAAGTATATTTAGGCTACTTTCACACTTGCGTTCGGGGTTCCGCTTGTGAGTTCCGTTTGAAGGCTCTCACAAGCGGCACAGAACGGATCCGTCCAGCCCTAATGCATTCTGAGTGGATGCGGATCCGCTCAGAATGCATCAGTCTGGCAGCGTTTGGCCTCCGTTGAGCTCAGCAGGCGGACACCCGAACACAGCTTGCAGCGTTTGGGTGTCCGCCTGGCCGTGCGGAGCCAAATGGATCCGTCCAGACTTACAATGTAAGTCAATGGGGACGGATCCGTTTGACATTGACACAATATGGTGCAATTTCAAACGGATCCGTCCCCATTGACTTTCAATGAAAAGTCAGGACGGATCCGTCTGACTAACTTTCACACTTAGGAGATTTTTTTCTGAAATATAATGCAGACGGATACGTTCTTAACGGATACCATCGTTTACATTATAGGAGCGGATCCGTCTGTGCAGACACCAGACGGATCCGCTCCGAACGCAAGTGTGAAAGTAGATTTACTATCGACCTGCGATGCATAGAGAGAAAATAATAGTATATCAATAGCAAAGTCTGCAAAAAATGCTGCTGTGGAAATCCTACCCATGTGGCCATATCCTAACTTAAAAGCATAGACACACTTTTCCATGCTTTCATAATGTCTGCGTAGACTGCTCTTGTGTGCCTAAACACCCTTTGCAGCTTGGTACCTTTCTTCTTGTATTCACTTGTTGTAGGTTTCCAGAGATGCCAATAGGAACAATACATGCAGAACGGTGCAGTCACCTTTAACATGCAACCACTATTAAAATGACAGTACTCTATAGTAATTGTAGGTGTTGTCTCGTGTTTTGGATACTGAGCACTTGGTGACTGAAACTATATCTATGACCTTTGTATCACTAGAAGTAGCTAGGCTTTACTATTAACCCTTTAATACCCGGCCTGTCTACCACCTTGAAAGCATGGCGGTGATTGACAGCTTCTCTGATCCCAGGTTCAGTAGCATGTAAGGTGTTTGACAGAAGGAAGAAGGTCCCATTTTTTGAGTACCTTTGCTCAATAAAAATCTGTTTTATGGGAGGTGAAGCAACATTAGTTTTCTGGCAGGCAACCTATTAGGGCAGACATGTCCAAACTGCGGCCCTCCAGCTGTTGCAAAACTACAACTCCCAGCATGCCTGGATAGCGTACCGCTATTAGGGCATGCTGGGAGTTGTAGTTTTGCAACAGCTGGAGGGCCGCAGTTTGGACATGCCTGTATTAGGGAGTAGCTCTGGCTTGCCTAATAGGTAATATCTGTAGCTAGTGGCTGATCTGGGGACAGAGGTCACACTTCATTTTTACCAGCAGATTAAAGATACTTCTGTTAAGCTACTTTCACATATGCAACCGCTTAATGTTGTACGGTATATGCCCACATATTTCTTATTCGAATTACTGCAAAATTACAGCTAAGGCTAGTTTTACATATGTGTTAAAGCTATCCAACAGTGTTTCGGCAGAGGTGCTGTAGTTCATCGTAACTGGCATTGTGGAATAGAATCAGAGCACCGCCTGACCCCATTGACTGTAATGGGACCCGGCAAGGATCTGGCCTCTTCTGGCGTTAGTGGTAGGATTCAGCGTTGAACAGCTATGTCCGGCTATGCTAGATACGGTGAACTCCGGCAGGATGTTCTTTTACTGGAACAACCTGCCAGATAGATTTAAAACATATGTGAAACTAGCCTCAGCCGTAATTTTGCAGCCGTGGGTGTATTTAACATTAAGCAGTCGCTATTTATGCAGGAAAACCATTAAAAAGTATTTTCTTTGCATCACCATATTCTGTCATCCATACGTTCAGTTTATAGAGCTCGTTTTATGTTGGATGAGCTGTTTTTATTGTTAACATAAACATTTTGAGGTATAAAATACTTTTTCATTGGTATGGGGTGGCCAAAGAATTATGGCATTCACCATGCATGATGACATTTTTCTAGGTTTTATTAGTTTGACCATTTTCTGATGCACTAATAACAATATTTTTATTTTTCTCTGTAAAAAATATGTTTAATCAAACCTCAGATCATACCAATGTTAATCGGCTATCACATCAGACAAAAAATAAATAACAGAACTTGTCTATCTTCCTTCGGACAGTACTGCCACTCAGGAGGTCCAACCCTCGTTCCTGCAGTGCTGCGACCTGCTGTCAGACAGCATCAGGTCATATTGCTATATTCACCACTCCCTGGTCCTGCTATGTACTAATGAGCATTTCCATAATGGTAGCGCTCATTAGTATTTGCTTCGTAAGATCGAGTGCCTTATTTGTGATTTCTCAGGTCCTTTTCTCCAATGTGTTACGTGACTCCTCCAAATCATAGAGGGTGAATCTGTCCTGTAGGGCAGGAAGGGATTTAATCCCTAAAATATTTAGGGCGTGGTGCACATCAGTGGCTCTTCACCCTTTGTGTTAAGACAATTTGAACATCACTGCTGTCAGTCCTCTCACTATCCAGGTACTTACACTTGCACTCTTGCCTCTCTTAGTGTCCATTCACATGTCCGTATGTGTTTTGCGGATCCGCGAAACACGGACACCGGCAAAGTGCGTTCCGCATTTTGCGGACCGCACATAGCCGACACTCTCGTAGAAAATGCCTTTTCTTGTCCGCAATTGCAGGCAAGAATAGGACATGTTACATTTTTTTGAGGATCCGCAAATGCAGATACAGACAACACATTCTGGCCCCATTGAAAATGAACGGGTCCGCACCTGTTCCGCAAAATTGCTGAACGGATGCGGACCCATTTTGTGGACGTGTGAATGGACTCTAAAGGTGGAATTATCCATTCACACGTCCGCACAGGTTCGGACCCAATGATTTTCAATGGGACCGGAATATGCTGTCCGCAGCCACATTTGCGCCAAAAAATTGAACATGTCCTATTTTCTATGAGAGTGTCGGCGATGTGCGGTCCGCAAAAGGCACAACACACATTGCCGGTGTCCATGTTTTGCGGATCCGCGTGTGAATGGACCCATACACTGATGTACTATACGAGCAGTGTGAGCGCCAATGAATGATGACACATCCATTGTCGCTCGTTTGCACCGGCCTGATTACACAGACTGAAACAAACAGAATGCGGGAGGAATGATCTCTGGCTCGTTCATCGGCTAATCAGCTGCTCAATTATGAGCCAATTATCGCATACGAACATTCCTAAATGATTGTTCCCGATAAGGCTACTTTCACACTAGCGTTCGATCGGATCCGTTCTGAACGGATCCGATCATAATAATGCAGACGGAGGCTCCGTTCAGAACGGATCCGTCTGCATTATATTTGCAAAAAAAAGCTAAGTGTGAAATTAGCCTGAGCGGATCCGTCCAGACTTTTACATTGAAAGTCAATGGGGGACGGATCCGCTTGAAGATTGAGCCATATTGTGGCATCTTCAAACGGATCCGTCCCCATTGACTTACATTGTAAGTCTGGACGGATCCGCACGCCTCCGCACGGCCAGGCGGAGGCTGAACGCCGCCAGACTGATGTAGTCTGAGCGGATCCGCATCCATTCAGACCGCATCAGGACTGGACGGAAGCGTTCGGGTCCGCTCGTGAGGCCCTTCAAACGGAGCTGACGAGCGGACAGCCGAACGCTAGTGTGAAACTAGCCTAAATAGCTGATATTTGTGCTGTCTAATAGGCTCTTTAGACCCTTTTTTTTCTTACTACTTAACATACTTTATATGAACAAAAGTATTAGGACATACCTCTTTAACCAGTTCGCCACCAGCGTCGTACATGGCGTTCAGCGGACATCATAGCTGGTGGGTCTCTGCTGTGTCAAACAGCAGAGGCCCGTGGCTAATGACCACGACTGGATATAATGCTGATCGCGGTCATTAAAGCCTTTTGGATGCAGTGAGCAAGTGAGATCCTGGCATCTAAAGGGGGAAAAACCCGGAAGCTTGCACTTACAGACTTCTTACTGGCATCCTCTGCTGCCAATGAGGTTTTGTAGGCGAGCTTCAAAATAAAAAAAAGTTTTAAAAAAAAATCAGTAAAAAATATATTAAATTTAAAAAAAAAAAAAAGTTTTAAATCATCCCGAGTTCCATAGAATAAAAAATAAATACATAATTAACAAATGTTTTTTTTTTCTCAAAGTCTAAATTTATTTTCACACTATTTAGACATAAAAAAAACTATACATATGTGGTATTGTTGTAACTGTACTGAGCCAGAGAAAAAAGGGCATAGATCAGTTTTACAGCAAAGAGAACACCGTGGGAACAATGTAGTGCTTCCCACTACAATGTATGCCATATTAAATGGTGGCATTAGAAAGTACAACTTGTCTCGCAAATAATAAGCCCTCCTTGTATTGTCACCTTATTGATTTGTTTTCAATAAAAATAATACATTTTTTTTTTATAAGCCCTCATACAGCTTGGTGAATGGAAAAAAAAATAAGTTATGGCTCAAGGAAGATGGCGAAGAAAAATGAAAACGAAAAAACCTCCGGTATCCTAAGGGTTAAGGCAAATCTATCACCAGCGTCATCCCTGTCCAACTGCTTGCATAGACCGATTGCTATGGTTCACCTGATAAAAATGTTGTTTTTCTTTTGTTGATCTGACGCTGTGTTCCCAATAATTTTTAATATGAAAATGAGTCTCCATTGCTCCTGTTACACCCAAGCTCCACGCCTTTCTGTAGCCAGCCCCTCCCTCGCTGCTTTGAAGACTAGGGAGTGGCGAAGCAGAGGGGGAGTGGCTGGCCACAGAAAGGAGAGGAGCTTTGGTATAAAGTAAGCAATGGTGACACCCTCATTGCACCAAAGGCCTAATTTGCATACTAAAGGGGTTTATTATATTGATTAACTATTCTCAGGATAAGTTACCAATATGAAGTCCCCCAGGAGTTAGACCCCTGCCAATCAGGTGGGGGCAGCCACAAGGAGGCGTTATACTGTATGGGGGCAGCCACAAGGAGACGTTATACTGTATGGGGGCAGCCACAAGGAGACGTTATACTGTATGGGGGCAGCCACAAGGAGACGTTATACTGTATGGGGGCAGCCACAAGGAGATGTTATACTGTATGGGGGCAGCCACAAGGAGACGTTATACTGTATGGGGCAGCCACAAGGAGGCGTTATACTGTATGGGGGCAGCCACAAGGAGGCGTTATACTGTATGGGGGCAGCCACAAGGAGGCGTTATACTGTATGGGGGCAGCCACAAGGAGGCGTTATACTGTATGGGGGCAGCCACAAGGAGGCGTTATACTGTATGGGGGCAGCCACAAGGAGGCGTTATACTGTATGGGGGCAGCCACAAGGAGGCGTTATACTGTATGGGGGCAGCCACAAGGAGACGTTATACTGTATGGGGGCAGCCACAAGGAGACGTTATACTGTATGGGGGCAGCCACAAGGAGACGTTATACTGTATGGGGGCAGCCACGAGGAGACGTTATACTGTATGGGGGCAGCCACAGTGAGATAGAACTCCGGAGGTTTTTTCGTTTTCATTTTTCTTCGCCATCTTCCTTGAGCCATAACTTATTTTTTTTTCCATTCACATAGCTGTATGAGGGCTTATAAAAAAAAAAGTATTATTTTTATTGAAAACAAATCAATAAGGTGACAATACAAGGAGGGCTTATTATTTGCGAGACAAGTTGTACTTTCTAATGCCACCATTTAATATGGCATACAATGTAGTGGGAAGCACTACATTGTTCCCACGGTGTTCTCTTTGCTGTAAAACTGATCTTTGCCCTTTTTTCTCTGGCTCAGTACAGTTACAACGATACCACATATGTATAGTTTTTTTTATGTCTAAATAGTGTGAAAATAAATTTAGACTTTGAGAAAAAACATTTGTTAATTATGTATTTATTTTTTATTCTATGGAACTCGGGATGATTTAAAACTTTTTTTTTTGAGTTTGGACACAGACTACTGACAGACTTTGCGGCGATCATTCGCTGGCAGGCTGTAGATGCAATTTTTTTTAACCCTTGAAAGGTATATCAGACGCTGTTTTGTTAACAGCGTCTGATATACCTGCTACCTGGTCCTCTGGTGGTCCCTTTTGCTTGGATCGACCACCAGAGGACACAGGCAGCTCTGTAAGTAGCACCAAGCACTACACTACACCCGTCACCCCCCTGTAAGGCTCCATTCAGACGTCCGTATGTGTTTTGCGGACGTCTGAAAAACAAGGACACCGCGGATCTGCAAAACACGGACACCGGCAATGTACTTTCCGCATTTTGCCAGAACTATATAGAAAATGCCTTTTCTTGTCTGCAATTGCGGACAAGAATAGGACATGTTCTTGTGCGAACACTTGCGTTCAGTCCGCCCCACCGCAGTGACAGAATTTTTTTTTTCACTGCAAAAACAAAGTAAAATCGCTGTGGCGCTATAAAGATCACTTTTGAGGGGCATGGCGAGTTCATGGAAGATTTTTTTTTTTTGGCACAAGTTAGCGGGAATTATTTATTTTTTTCTTACAAAGTCTCATATTCCACTAACTTGTGACAAAAAATAAGATCTCACATGAACTCGCCATACCCAAATGCGTAAATTTTTTATTTTTTTGGGCACAAGTTAGCAGAAAATGTGTTTTGGGGTGTATTTTTACATATACCCATACTGTGTGTGAGAAATATCTCTGTAAATTACAACTTAAAAAAAAAAATTATACAAAGTTGTCAATTTACAGAGATATTTCTCTTACCCAGCATGGGTATATGTAAAAATGCACCCCAGAACACATTGCCCTACTTCTCCTGAGTACGGCGATACCACATGTGTGACCCTTCTTTGCAGCCTAGGTGTGCAAAGGGGCCCAAATTCTAAAGAGCACCTTTTGGATTTCACAGGGCATTTTTTACCCATTTGGGTTCCAAACTACTTCTCACACTTTAAGTCCCTTAAAATGCCAGGGCAGTATAAATACCCCACAAGTGACCCCCTTTTGGAAAGAAGACACCCCAGGGTACTCCGTGAGGGGTATGGTGAGTTCATGTAAAATTTTATTTTTTGTCACAAGTTAGTGGAATATGAGACTTTGTAAGAAAACTTTTTTTTTTTTTTTTAAATCATTTTCCGCTAACTTGTGACAAAAAATAAAAACTTCCATGAACTCACTTTGCCCATCAGCAAATACCTTAGGGTGTCTACTTTCCGAAATGTGGTAATTTGTGGGGTGTTTTTACTGTCTGGGCATTGTAGAACCTTAGGAAACATGACAGGTGCTCAGAAAGTCAAAGTGCATGAATTCACATTTTTGCACCATAGTTTGTAAACGCTATAATTTTTTTATCAAAGACATGTAGAACAATAAAATTTATATAGAAATGAAGTTTTAATTGAAAGATATTACAACAGAAAGTGGAAAATTTTGTTTTTTTGCAAAAATTTCGGTCAATTTTGATTAATATAAAAAAAGTAAAAATTTCAGCAGCAATGAAATAGCACCAAATGAAAGCTCTATTAGTGAGGAGAAAAGGAGGTAAAATTCATTTGAGTGGTAAGTTGTATGACCGAGCAATAAACCGTGAAAGTAGTGTAGTGCAGAATTGTAAAAAGTGGTCTGGTCCTTAAGGGGGTTTAAGCTAGGGGAGCTGAGGTGGTTATTGGCACAACTGCAAGCCCATCAAGACATGGCTGTCCTCCTAAACTGACAGCACAGGCAAGGAGAAAACTAAGGCTCCTTTCACACTAGCGTTCGTCGGTCTGCTCGTGAGCTCCGTTTGAAGGGGCTCACGAGCGGACCCGAACGCTTCCGTCCAGCCCTGATGCAGTCTGAATGGATGCGGATCCGCTCAGACTGCATCAGTCTGGCGGCGTTCAGCCTCCGCTCCGCTCGCCTCCGCACGGACAGGCGGACAGCTGAACGCTGCTTGCAGCGTTCGGGTGTCCGCCTGGCCGTGCAGATCCGTCCAGACTTACAATGTAAGTCAATGGGGACGGATCCGTTTGAAGATGCCACAATATGGCTCAATCTTCAAGCGGATCCGTCCCCCATTGACTTTACATTGAAAGTCTGGACGGATCCGTCCGAGGCTATTTTCACACTTAGCTTTTTTTTGCTAATATAATGCAGACGGATCCGTTCTGAACGGAGCCTCCGTCTGCATTATTATGATCGGATCCGTTCAGAACGGATCAGATCGAACGCTAGTGTGAAAGTAGCCTAAATAGAGAAGCAACCAAGAGGCCCATGGTCACTCGAGGAACTGCTGAGATCAACAGGTCGGGCAGTGGAATCTGTCCATAGGACAACGGTTACTTGTGTGCTATGGCCTTTATGGAAGAGTAGCAAGAGAAAAGCGAGTTTATGAAAGCAATCAATAATAAGTCCCTTTGCCATTTTTTCCACAAGCCATGTAGGAGACACAGCAAACATGTGTAACAAGGTGATGTGGTCAGATGAGACCAAAGTTAAAGTTTTTGCCCAAAAAGACTTGATATTGAGGCAGAGGTTACCCTTCCAGCAGAACAACAACCCTATACATTCAGCGAGAGCTACAGTTGAATGGTTTAGATCAAAGCATATTCATGTGTTAGAATGGCCCAGTCAAAATCCAGACCTAAATCCCACTGAGAATCTGTGGCAAGGCTTGAAAATTGCTGTTTACAGATGCTCTCCGTCCAATCTGACTGAGTTTGAGTCTTTTTACAAAGAATAGGCAAACATTTCAGCCTCTGGATGTGCAAAGCTTCTAGATGCATACCCCAATAGACTTGCAGCAGTAATTGCAGCAAAAGGTGGACCTACAATTTATTGACTCAGGGGGTCTTAAAACAAATGCACGCCACACATTTCAGATTTTTATGTATAATATTTTTTTTTTTTAAATCCATGTATCTTTTTCTTTTTAGTTAACACATGCTGGTCTATCACATAAAATCCCAATAAAATAATTCAAGGGTTATGAATAGTTTTTCAAGGCACTGAATGTGTCTATGCAAACAGTTTGATATAGGGAGGTAACTGGCAGACTAGCTTTAAATTTTGGTGTCTAAAATCATGTACCCAGCCATGCAGTCTACCTATTACAAACATTTCTCAAAGAGTCATTCTAAAAAGCTTATTGAGTTTGTGTGTGGTACTGTAATAGGTGGCCACCATTGCAATAAGTGTTAAAAATAGTTGTTGTGGATAGCTCACCACCTACCTCTGTATGGCAAGGATGCTCTAGTCAGGAGGCTGATCACCCAATCAGTCAAAGAAAATAGAAATGGATAAAAAAGTGACTGGCACTCGCTATATGGAACACACCAACAATTTTTAATAGCCGTTCACTCAGCAATGGAGTGTAACCAGCAAAAGTTGTACAGTATATAATAAACACAACACAATATTATAATAGCATTAAAAATACCCCTAAAATCTAAAATCTAAAAGATAAGGCGCATTAGTAGTAGGATCCTGTATAAAGGAAAGATCCTATATTTGTAAGGCAATCTGGTATGTAAGAAAATCTGTCGCTTGGATATTCTGCAAAAAGTTCATATTTTTTTTTTAATCAATTCTTTATTTTCATTTTTTCTAATATTCAATCAGTCAGGTTGCAGTGGATTGACATAACACCATTAGCAGTTAAAGTACATATACATGTATCGAGTAATAGCAGATAATTGGAGTTACATAGATTACATACATGTGACCCAACGTATAACTTAAAAAACTTGGCGAATGAGATTTTAAGTGCAGAGGAGGGGAGGGTATATAATCTTTTCTTGTTTCCTCCGATGTACTAATGTTATTCTCAGTCCAGCCATGAACAATAACGCCAAATAATGTTTGTACAAACAAGAGAGAGAGAATCGAAAGAGGGAAAGGAAAAAGAATAGAGGTGAAGTAAAGAAAAGAAAGAGGGGGGGAGGAAGGGAGGGGGGGAGGGGAGGGGCCTTTCAATGTTTATACCAAGGGCCTCATCCTGCTATGTCCGAATCGCTAGAACCCACCTGCGCCAAAGATCTCCAAGGACTCCATGTTCGTGTGAATTTTTCATGCGTCCTATTGATCCAGCTAGAAATTTCCTCAAATTTGCAAATTTGAGTCACCTTAGCTGACATTTCATGTACGGATGGAGGGTTGGTATCTAGCCAGTGAAGGGGAATTAATGTTTTTGCTGCTGCTATGATATGCGAGACTAAGTTCTTTTTTGAGGGGGAGTATTGCGGCGTTGGGAGGCAAAAAGTTCATTTAAGCAATTTCATTTATGGCAAATGATGTCCTTTAAAAGAAGGAAATGTCAATTCAAATGACTGCTACTAAGAGTACTGTCCCTTTAAATGCAGATAAATACTGTCATTAAGTTCGTTGGACTCCACCATATATTGAATGTAGCAGTGGACCTTTTTATCCGGTATTTAAAAGCCTCCGTAACCTCTGGTGCTTGCTTACCGGTGTATGTAACTCCCCGGCAGTCCCGTTGTTCAGCTTACCGCACCGGTTCTTTCCGGCGTCCTCGCTCCCTGGTATCTGTCACGTATTCTCCTCAAGGTATCGCGGGGCGTGAGAATCGCTCACAGGAATACCGGAACTAAGTTATCAAGTCCCGCGATACCTTGAGGAGAACACGTGACAGATACCAGGGAGCGAGGACGCCGGAAACAACCTCGAGTGGTGCGGTGAGCTGAACAACGGGATTGCCGGGGAGTTATATACACCGGTAAGCAAGTTTCTTTCCCACAGCATTGAGCACCAGAGGTTACGGAGGCTTTTAAATACCGGATAAAAGGTCCACTGCTACATTCAATATATGGTGGAGTCCAACGAACTTAATGACAGTATTTATCTGCATTTAAAGGGACAGTACTCTTGGTAGCAATCATTTGAATTGACATTTCCTTCTTTTAAAGGACATCATTTGCCATAAATGAAATTGCTTAAATGAACTTTTTGCAGAATATCCAAGCGACAGATTTTCTTACATACCAGATTGCCTTACAAATATAGGATCTTTCCTTTATACAGGATCCTACTACTAATGCGCCATATCTTTTAGATTTTATATTTTTAGGGGTATTTTTAATGCTATTATAATATTGTGTTGTGTTTATTATATACTGTACAACTTTTGCTGGTTACACTCCATTGCTGAGTGAACGGCTATTAAAAATTGTTGGTGTGTTCCATATAGCGAGTGCCAGTCACTTTTTTTATCCACCATTGCAATAAGTCAGTTTGTGAAATGTATTTCCTCGTAGATTTTCCACTGTGAGTCACATTATTGCAAAGTGGAATGTTTAGGACCCAGTCTGCCTACAGCAGGGCATGATGGGATTTGTAGTTTTACAACAGCTGGAGAGCCGCAGTTTGCTCATCCCTGGCCTATCCTAATATCGGATCAGTTGGAGTCCTACCCCTGGCACTAATGCCAATCATCTGCCCGAAGAGGCCACAGAATTTGTGCTAGTGCTGCAGCCTCTCCAGTATCTATTTGCGCGCCCTCTACATAGTACTGGTGGTGTGGGGTAATGCAAGTGAACCGGACGAGACCGTAATTACTCTGCACCAGCGTGACTATATAGATGCTGTGCAAGTAAAGCACTGAAGAGGCTGCACACACTCTCGCAAGCACCACAGCCCTTTCAAACAGCTGATCAGCAGGGTTGCCAAAAGCTGGACCATCGGCGAACTGATATCGATGGTCTATTCTGAGGATTGGTCATCAGTACTCTGAAGCCACAATACCCTTTTAAATGTGTTCAGCTGATGAGGCTCTGCTGCAAAGCCCACTCGTGTTTTGTAAATGTGTCTTGAGTGCCGAAAGTCTTAAGAAATGCCATTTGCACAAAATAGAGGCTTTAATATACCAGAAAATTGGCATACAGCTTCAGTACATGTGACCTTTGTGTTCTTCCTGCTCCTCCAGCCTCACTAAAGGGTTCGCTGAGCAGTTAATCTTGCTTTTCCGCAACTGAGAAGGTCCAGTTACTGAATGGAGAATTAGGCCCCAGGGGGCGAGAATTCCGCGCGGGTGCAATACGTGAGGTGAACGCATTGCACCCACACAGAATCCGGACCCATTCACTTCAGTAGGGCTATTTAGATGAGTGTTGATTTTCACACATCACTTGTGTGTTGCGTGAAAATCGCGGCATGTTCTATATTCTTCGTTTTTCACGCAACGCAGGCCACATAGAAATGAATGGGGATTCATGAAAATCGCAAGCAAGTGCGGATGTGGTACGATTTTCAAGCATTGTTGCTATGAGATGATAGCGATGAGCAACCCAATTAAAGTCAATTTACTGTATTATTTTCCCTTATGACATGGTTTTAAGGTAAAATAATAGCATTCTTAATACAGAATGCTTAGTAAAATGTGGATTAAGGGGTTAAATAAATTTAACTCACCTCATCCGCTTGTTTGCACAGCCGACATGTCTTCTTTCTTCTTCTTTCAGGATCTGCCAAAAGGACCTTTGATGACGTAATTGCGCCCACCACGTGGTGAGCGCGGTGACGTCAGTGCAGGTCCTGCTGAATGAAGATAGAAGGGTTTTCTATCTTCTTTCAGCAGGACCTGCACTGACGTCACCGCGCTCACCACGTGGTGAGCGTGATTATGTCATCAAAGGTCCTTTAGCAGGTCCTGAAAAAAGAATAAATAAGAAGATGCCGGCTGCGTAAACAAGCGGATGAGGCGAATTACATTTTTTAAACCCCTCAATCCACATGTTAGTAAGCATTCTGTATTAAGAATGCTATTATTTTCCCTTAAAACCATGTTATAAGGGAAAATAATAAAATCTACAGAACACCTAACCCAAACCCGTACTTGCGTGAAGAAGTTCGGGTCTGGGTGCCACAATCATTTTTTTTTCTCACACCCGTGCAAAACGCATTGCACTTGCGTGGAAAAAACTGAGCAACGCATTCACAGTCAAAACTGACTGAAATTGCGTACGCTCTCGCACGATTTTCTCTGATCACAGACTCAACACACCTGGACACGTTCACCTGCAAGGGGCCTTAGGCTCCATTCACACGTCCACAAAATGGGTCCGCATCCTTTACGCAATTTTGCGGAACGGGTGCAGACCCATTCATTTTCAATGGGCCCAGAATGTGCTGTCCGCATTTGCGGATCCGCACTACCGCATCCGTGCTTCCGTTTCCGCAAAAAAAAAATAGAACATGTCCTATTCTTGTCCGCAATTACGGACAAGATTAGGCATTTTCTATTATAGTGCCGGCGATGTGCGGTACGCAAATTGTGAAATGCACATTGTTGGTGTCCGTACTTACAGACATGTGAATGGACCCTAACTCTGCTTGGGGTTCACTGCAGAAGGCATAAAAAGTGTCACAAGGGAAAATCTTCTGCACTGACTGCAGAGATCCATCTGCTGCCAGTCTGCAGGTTGTGTAGTTCAAACCCGTAAATCTTCTATTTTTATTTTAGGACGTTAAAGAATGAATGTATGCATTCGTTTTTACCATTCACTTTGAAGTCTTTTTATTTGGAATGAGAAAATGGGTCAGTGAAATGTGAAGTCATTTATGGAGGATTAAGAATACAGGTCACATGACTTAATAAACAACTAAATCCTCCCTCACAAAATGAGATTTGTGAAGTAAATGGAACCCAAGCGTTCAAGCCATGTTTCAGGAAGAATAATACAAAGTGTTCAGATGTTTTCTGCTTGACTTTTCTGAGGATGGTGGTGGTGAGGTAAACTGTAGTTAATGTTGGATAAAGCGGCACAACAAAAGCCATTATCCAAAACAGCACAGCGATTCTCTCAACCCCCCATTTCTTCCCCCATAAGTCTGGTTTCACACATGCCATTTTTGGGGGAAATAAATGCTGTTTTTCATGCAGTTTTTCATCCGAAAGTGGGGAATATAAAATAGACTTGTACTTTTCCATCCTTGAGGATTTAACAATTTAAACTGAAATTACTCCCAGGGGCTAGTTCACAATGATTTTTTTGTTTTTTGCTCCAAAAAACCTTTCCAAGCATGCCCCATCTTGGGACAGAATCCAGGCCACATCAGCTCTCCCATTGACATGAATGTCTACATTTTTGGCACGAAGCACAAACTGGAAATTCAGTAAACTCCCTCTGATTAAAAAAATTTATAAAAAAAATGCACTGGAAAACCACATCAAAAACTGGGTGAAAAACACACTGGAAAAAACACGTGCACAGATTTTATGCTGAATTCATCTCAATAGTGCCTGCAGAATTCCATTCACCTACTTCCGGTACAACCTCCTTGATGTATGCAGACATTTTTACAATGTGGATATACCCTACAGTAACATTTGCTTTTTGGTCATGTGGCAGAAATTTCCTCATTTCTCCTCATTAATTTGACAGTTTCTAAACTTTTATCACAAAGGAAAACCGATAAAATATTTCATTTAAGAATGTAACATACTGTACCAGAGTTTCCTTAATTCCTATGAAATATGCAACCAGCTGCTCCTTTAATACAAGGCCTCTTTCACCTGAGCAATACGGATTTTGTCTGTTCGGAGAAAAACCTGGTGGTTTTCCACACAGTTGGGGCTCATGCAGGCGGCTGTTCGATGGCTGTGCCTGTATTGCGGCCGGCAAAAAGCGGGTCCACAACATATGGGCACCAGCTCTTTGTGCACCGCAACACGGATGCAGACTCGGTCACTTGAATGGGTCAACAATACGGAAGGCACAGTGCAGAATGGAGGCACAGAACTTCACGGAAGCACTACGGAGTGCTTCTGCTTGGGTTTCTCTCCGTGCCTCTGCACCACAAAAAATACATAAAAAATAAAACATGTTCTATTTTTTTTGCGGTGCGGACAGATCATGGACCCATGGGTCTGGATCTATCAGAGGAAACCCCACATATGATGCCCGTGCATTGGGAACTGCAAATTGCATTTCAGTTTTTGATACGTTTTTCATGCGCGTGAAGAATAATAATCTACTTCTACTAGCAGCCATCAGTGAAAAATGCACAATATAGAACAAGCTGTGATTTTTCCTGACTACAAAGATGATGCGTGAAAAAACGACACTCGTGTACGAGATGAATGGGTCAGGATTCAGTCCGGATGCTATGCGTTCACTACACACATCACATCCAGACAGAAAACTGGCTTGTGATAAAGAGCCCTAATATTATTTTTAATCCCTGGATATGGTTCTAGCTCCTTGACTCCAACTCCACACTGTGGAAATAAATCCAAATACTTTTTCCTAGGCTTTCCTTTGAGAGATTGCAGTGAATAACCATATCATACTTTCTTATTTGTAGGGTGGTGTAAGATTCCTCCTTAGGATCCTTGTTCCAAGCAGTTTGTGGCTTCCCTATTTATCAGTGGTAAAGATCCTTCGGCTTAAAGCTGTCAGAGTGTATTGCTGTTGCTGTGCTGCTCGGCTTTGTGTCATAGGTGCAGTGTAAACCCGAGGAAGCCTGATGACTTGCCTTAGAATAGTTTGGTTGCTACTGAGAAACCGGCATTAGTGGAGCTGGTGGGAGGCAGCAGCCCGCATTCTTGTCTGGCTCTTACCTGGAGATCTAGGTATTGCATAAACCTGTACAATGAACATTCTCGATTACGGAGACAGCGGCCCCAGTGCTGGTAAGTTCTCACACCAGTGCTGTTTTTTCTTCTAGTGTCTCTCGCTATATGTTGTTCTACTCTCTATGCTTGTACCTTTTGAAGACAGGTTATGTATAACTCTCCATAGGACAGAACTGCGTTATTCAAATAGATTTATTTTAGAACAGATACTTAAGGAGTTTATTTTTAGCGATTTGACTAGATGGTTGTATGTAGCGTGTAGGGCTGGTATCATCTGTTACGTAAAAGGATTAGACATATGGCTTTAGATCTTCTGAGCCGGTGTTGTTACTGCATTGGAATACAGTACATCAGAAACCATTTTATGAATGGCAGTCACTACTAGTTGAATGCTTGCTGTGCCGTGGATCACATGGAATGCATTGCTGAGTTTTGAATCCATTTTTAATGTGTTTTTAATTTTATGTATAAAAGATGTTCATAGAAGTTACCTTGTTTGCATGTTTCACATTGTTCATTTCTTAATTGTTGAGGAAGGTATGTGAGAACTTTACAGTATGTATGGAAATGCCGTAACCTGCTTTTTGAAGGCTGGGTAGTCATTTTAGGAATGACAAAAGGAATGGTCTCAGAGCAGAAGGTGTTCTCTCCTTATACATATGATACATTCGACTACATTTCTGCAGATTCATCAGTTGCTAGTTTTATAGAAGCTAAAAAAAGACCGTAATACCGAGGGTTATAAAAAAAACGTTAAAAACAAATCAAGCTTTATTAAAAATACATTTAAAATATTGCCAATATGAAATAAGGAAATGCTTGCCAATGAAGACCTTAAAGGGAATGTGTCATCAGCAAATGACCTGTTGTTTAAATCATGTTTTTAAATTTAAATATATTTTTTTATAATTTTTGGTGATGTTTTTAATTTTCCATGTCACTATATAAAAAAATAAAAAGTTAAAATCCTGCAGTTTTCACACTGGCCACTAAGCCTAATAATTGAAGCCATTTCTTGTTCTGTACAGCTTACTTTACTGGAGTTATCTGCTTATCATTTCATGCATGGATTACAATAAAGCCTCATGCACACGTCCGTGGAACACGGACCGTGAGATACCGGCCTGTATTCCTGCAGGAGCGCACGGCGTCATTGGTTGCTAGGACGCCGTGCGCTCGCTGCTGTACAGTAATACACTTGTATTATCTATACATGTGTATTACTGTACAGCAGCGGGCGCACGGCATCCTAGCAACCAATGACGCCGTACGCTCCTGCACTCAACAGGAATCCATGCCAGTATCTCACGGTCCGTGTTCCATGGACGTGTGCATGAGCCTTAAGAGATAGCACTGCTCATCAGTTTCGGCCTGACCTCTGCCCAGGTTACAGATCATGCCTAGAAAAGTCTCCTATAAAAGTCAGTGAGGTCCCCTCCTATATAGGCTCAAGCAAAACAAGCTTTGGATCATAGATTTAAAATTTAGAACTTGATGGCAGCAATGCATCTCAAAAAAGGTGGGACATGGCCAATAAAAGGCTGTAAAAGTAACTAGAAAGTAAACCTGAGATCCAGCCATCAGTAGCATGCAATATGTCTTGGCTACAGAAGTGCCACCCTTCAAAAATTATGAGATACGTCCACTGCAGGGAAAGGATTAATACCGGTTTCTGTGATGGACTCCTTTCACTACCCATAATGGAAAAGACAGGTAGCACAACCAGTGAACTGAGCCAGACGGCCAGGCCCCTTCAAACACGTCCCTGGCATAGCTTGTGGAGTGGCTGGGATCTGGCGAGGGGGTCTTTAAATAGGAATATCTCAGCAAATTTCATGAAGTATTTGAGTAAGTTAATTTTTATTTTATTTTTTGTTAACTTACTATAAATATTTTTAAAAATAATAATTTATACTGGACAATTTAATGCCAAGAGAGTGTTCATATTATCTCTTGGCAAAACATGGAACATTTATGGTGTTAGAAATCTTCGGGGCAATGAGTTATGTCAGCTGACAGCTCATGTGAGTCCTCATCTTTGATATCCTGACCTCATAAACACTTTGTCATATTCTTATCATTTTGATAAGCGTTTAACTATAATGAGTTTATGAGGTCAGGAGATCAGAGAGAAGACTTCACAAGAGCCATCAGCTGACTCGGGATGGACAGTCTGCAAATAGATAGACAGTTTTTTAAAAAAAAATTTAACCACATGTATCACACAAACTGATGAAAATTTTTAATAAAGACCACTTGAAAAAATAATTTTTAGCCCAAAATGAGTGAAATGCAGTCATATAAAAGGTGTCCATAGCCTTTTAAGAACAAATGCCGTAAATGTATGGCATAATGATCACATAGGTACAAATGCAATAGTTACCAGGTGGCCTCCCACAACAATGTCCGATGTCACTGTCAACAAAGACTGCACAATCTACGTGATCAAACTGCAAAAAAAAAAGTAATTTACCCATCACCCACACCCACGAAAAGGTAAAAAATGGCATTGTGCAACAGTGGCTATATTGGTAAAAAACCAGAAGATGTGGCAGACGTGTAGGCTAAAAGTAATATGAACTAACATTGTAGCTGTTCACAGCATTTCTCAGTTTATTGACCCATTTATTTCTGTTTTTTCTACAGGGGATGGCAATCCTAGAGAAAATAGTCCCTTTATTCAGAATGAGATGGACAAGGACAACTTATATGATGGAAAAAATATGGCACTTTTTGAGGTACTTTATATCAATAAATATTCTAAATGAGTATTAACATGTGCATTATTCAGTAGTGATACAGTATTAAAGGATAATTAAACCTCTGATGAAAAAACAAGGGGCAGGAGCCCTGCTTGGAGCAATCTGCCCCTTCGGCCTTCATCAACTCCACTTGGCATTTGGAGCGTGTGGTGTACCAATCCATAGAAAATATATTGAATCCGTACTGTGCATGCTCCAAAAGCAGAGCACTACTACCCCCACGTTTTTCCATCAAAGGTTTAGTTGCCCTTTAAGGTTCCTTGTAGTTACCATAGGTTTGAAATGGAAGCGATAAGAACCATGTAATTCACTTGCAGAAAATTTGAAAATCTGCTGAATACTCTGAAATCTACACTTTATTTTTTTTTGCTTATGTTTTGAAAATGTATTGTACTGTAGCATACTGTAATATGTTGAAGGTGATCATCTGTTATCTACAGACAAGGCTTCTACATTTTTTCCTACAACTCCAGTACAAAGGAAATGTAGGAAAGCGCAGTCTGGAGGTAACCGCAGAAGCTCTTAACTTTGGCCAGTGGATAGGGAACTCCCTTAGTGACAGCCATACCAGAGCATATAGATTGTCCTGAGTGGACAAACTTAGCCCGGTAGCAAGGGTGGTGGCATTTTGCATGCGGTGTTGCACCAAATTACTGCAGAGATCCACGAGTTTGCCATGAAATTAACAAGTGGGCTTTTACATTGGGATGAAGTCAAAAGCAAAGAACCTCATATTTATGGCCAATGCTCAGCAGCAGTAAATCAGCGCATAACATGTGGTTGTGTGATCCAGGTCTTTAATACAGTGTTTTGGAACAGGGAAGGAGAGTTGCTCACAAATGTAGCTCAGTATAAAAATCTGGCTGGCAAATAAACAGTCCTATCCTTGTCTGTAATACGGACAAGAATAGGACATGTTCAGTTTTTTTTTGTTTTTTTTTTGCAGGACCGAGGAACGAACTCAGAGACGCAGACAGCACACGGTGTCCTGTCTGCATCGTTTGTGGCCCCTGTGAATGCGTCCACATCTGACCCTCAAAAAATGCAAATCGGATGTGGACCAAAAATACATTTGTGTGCATGAGCCCTTATTGTTGCCCTGATCCTGTTCTTCCTCTCACTACACTATCTTGTCTCTAATATATTGTGAATGTAGCAGTGATCTAACTTTGCGTAATGATGTCAGAGGAACGGTTTGGCTCCAAAAGGGGTTGTCTGGGTGTTTAATATTGATGACCTATGCGCAGAATAGGTCATCAATATATGATGTGTTAAATTTGGAGTACCGCACACCGTATTGCTGGTGCCAGCAAGGACTTGCTAGTCGTAATCAAGTAGTAGAAAATTGCAGCACACAGTATTATTCTTTGGCGTTAGGTCATATTTTTATCGTATATCATCATACGATCATCATGATCCAGTGCAAATACAGGGTATATAAGGCAGTCATGTACAAATCAACGGTCTCTACATTGATTTGTACATGACTGCCTTATATACCCTGTATTTGCACTGGATCATGATGATCATATGATGATATACGATTAAAACATGACCTAACGGCAAAGAATAATACTGTGTGCTGCAATTTTCTACTACTTAACTAACTAATCAATATATGATGAACATGAGCACTGCGGCCTTTTCCTAGGCAAGTAAATTCACATTCGTTAGTCACATGACCTACGCTCTGCTCAGTCCGATTCAAGTGAATGGTACTCAATACCAAAATCATGGTTGTCAGGTTCATATTGATAAGACTTACAAAAATGGGGACGAGCAGGTTGTATTTCTTTCACAAGCGCAGGCCTTTTAATGTATGAAGGGGAAAATGCTTGTAATGCTTTATTAGACTTTGATGGCCTATGTGACATTTTTGGCGGCAGCGAGTTGGTAGGTTGGGTGTAGAGGTAGGCGATGGGAATAAGATACGTAAATTAGTTAGGACAGTTAGCAGTGTTGTAGGATGTCCGTTACCACAATTTGAAGATGTTCTTGAGTAGAGAATGCTAGGTAAGTTCAGGCCATTTATGTGCAATTAGAATCACCACCTACTGTATATTCATTGGTGATGACACAGCAAATTACTTTTAGTAATAGATATTTCTAGATGTGTTGCAGCACACATTGCTATAGGAAGTCTTTTCTGCTTATTGTATTTTATAACAGGTCTTCATGACTCTGTAGTACATAGGTGTAAGGACTGATGTGGTTGGGTAGTTAAATCTTATCTGTCCAACCATTACACCAATGCCTGAGGAGGAAAACAGGACAGACCATATATTTTGTGAAGCTTTTATCATCAGTAGTGAGAATGTGAACTTTCATTCTGCATGTGAGGAAGAGCTTCACTGTGAAGTGCTCTGTGAGCTGCTTCACAACCTCTCCGCTGTAGTGGTCTGGTTGGATGCTACAGCTGTCACTCGAAGCAGAGGGGAAGGGCTGTGAATCCGCTCAGTTTGTAATTTCTTAGTGAAGCTCCACCTCCAGTGCACTTAAGAAGCAGAATCTGAATTAATAAAAGTCCATATTTACAACACAGTGCAATGATAATAGCTCCACAAAAGATAAGTGTGTACTGCACCACCCCGTAGCCCCTACCTAGTGCTGTCAGCAGTTTAGCATGATCAATCCCGATGACAGACTCTCTTTAAGCCAGTGCAAACAATTATATTTTTTAGAGCCCAGAACAGCAGTGTACAACAAACCTAATAATTCTCCAGATGTGCCTGTAAATATCATGCAAATTTTATTTTCTGACGAGACGGGAATAATCTGGTACTATGCTACTCCTTTCCCCAATTAGTGTTTGTCTTTGAGGGTCTGTAACGCTATCCCCATCTATACACATTAGGCTCCATTCACACGTCAGTATTTTTCTATATCCCGAATTTCGGTCTGTTTTTTGCGGATCCGTTGTTCCTGAAAATGTTTCCGTATGTCATCCGTTTAAGTGATTTCTGTGGGCAGGATTTAATTTCCAGGAACGGATTTCCGCATAAAACGGATGACATACGTAATGACATACGAATGTCATCCGTTTTTGGCGGAACCATTGACTTTGTATTGTACCAGGATCCGATTTTTGCGGAAAAGAATAGGACAAGTTTTATATTTAATCGGACATGCGGAACAGAACAACGGAAACGGACAGCACACATTGTGTTGTCTGATTTTTTTCCAGGACCCATTGAAAATGAATGGGTCCAGAACTGGTCCTGATCTGGAAAGAAACAACAGACGTGTGAATGGACCCTTAGGTTGAGTTCACACTTCAGTTATTTCGATCAGTTATTGTGAGCCAAATCTAGGTGCGGGTCAAAACCACAGAACAGGTGCACATTTTCAATTACACCTTATCTCTGTGTAGGCGTCACTATTGGTTTTGGCTCACATTAACTAAAGAAATAACCAACCAAATAACTAAAGTGTGAACTTGGCCTTAGGTTTCTGGCTGGTATTGCATTATTGTATGGCTTCTTTCTTATGAGTAAAAATCATCTTCTACACAATATCTGGTTAGAGTAGCGAATCTGCAGTGCAGTATTGTTCTTTCTTTCTTGCTGACAGAGAACCAGAGACTTCTTACAGCTTCTGGAAGGATTTACTGCAGTACTTCTAATGTTCTGCTAGTCTGGGGTCTGATATTGGTGTCATTGTAGTTAAATGCTCATTTAATAGACTAAAAACTACTTATTTGTGGCATTATCCTTGTGTAATTCCTTGTATGCTCCACTTTGTAAGAAGGATACAGGAGAGTTAGATTACTAAATCCAGTGGAAGGTATATCTTATAATGATTTAGAGGCCTGTTCAGTTTGGTAAAGAAAAAAAAAAATTCTGTACTTTTGCTTTTACTTTTATTTTATTTCTGCACTGATTATTAATAAAATTTAGTCCGATTTTATTTCTCTAAGTCACAATTATAGGCTAACACAATCTCATCTATGGACACGCAAATAGTTGTGCCATACATGTATTTTATTGAGCACATTGAATTAATAAACATCCACAGTGCAGGCAGAAAAAGTAGGTGAACCTTTCTGTTTCCAACTTCTTCAGGAGCTAATTGGCAAACTGTTTCAATTAGACCTCATGCATACGATCCAAATCAAATCGAGGATCCGCAAAACACAAATACTAGCCATGTGCAGGGCACCATTTTCTTTTCTTTCTCCCTTCTGTAGAAATATCCTTTCTTTCTCCTGAAAACTCCTGGACTGGCGGAATGAACATATGGATGCGGACAGCACACAGATGCAACAACTGTATTCAGAGGTCTGCATCCCCAAAAATGGTGGCATTACAAAAATTGTGATTAACGGATATACATTTCCTGGGATGAATGGTTCAAAATTCCTCCTCAACATTGTAAAAATCTTATTTGCAGCTACATGAAACTTGTGGAGATGACAGCTCTCAAAGGCGGATCTTACAGGTTATTAAATGCAATGGTTTGCTTACCTTTTTCTCCCTACACTGTGGATGTTTACTATCAATAATTGTGACTTGCATAACAATTAGACCACATTTCATTAGTAAGCTATGCAGAACTCCAGGTATTTCTAAGTTCACTTACTTTATATTTCCCCACATGTATATTTATACAGTTGCAAGAAAAAATTAGCACAATTCATTCTTTCCGTGAACTTGACTAGAGGAAAGGTGATTCATATATCAGAGGTTTAGATGAATAAACGGTGTCTGCACAAACCTTTAGAAGGTGTTTGTACAACATTGGGCTATGAGGCAGATGTCCAGCTACAGGTGTTCCACTGACCTCACGCCACCTCTATTAAACACTATCATGGTGCACAGCAAAATGGCAAAGGTGGAATGGAGAAAAATCCCCTTCCGTAATGAGTTCCACTTTTGGCTTTTGTTTTGGACACCGTAATAGCCAGACGTTGGTCTGGAGACCACATGCGAAACACCATGAAGAGGCCTTTAAAACGGAACATCACACATATCGTCGATGTACCGGGCCCAAAAAATTGCCTGGTCCATTGATGTACCGTGATCTGACATGAATAGCTCCCTCTCCCACAGCCCCAGGAAAAGGTTGGCATACGAAGGTGCAAAGGCCGCCCCCCATAGCCATCCCCTGGAGCTGCAGGGAGAAGGAGCCATTAAAAGTGAAGAAATTGTGTCTCAACACAAAATGTAGAAGTTCCATAAGATATTCCACCATAACTCCATCTTTATCGCTCATAGATAGAAAATATGATGCAGCTTTCATTCCATCCGCATGTTTAATACTCGTGTACAAGGACTCTACATCACATGTCACAAGGAGCATGTCAGAGTCTATGTGGATCCCATTTATTTTCTGAAGTAGGCCGGCTGTATCCCGAATGTATGATGGTAAACATTCAACAAATGGTTTTAATTTGTGATCCAGGAATTTGCATACATTTTCAAAGCCCCCCCCCCCCCCCCCCCCCACATCCCGATATGATGGGCCAACCTAGTGGTTTCTCCAGTTTTTTGGACTTTAGGGAGGAGATACAGTGTCTGTATTGCCGGATTATCTACAGTAAGTGCCTCTTGTAGTTGTTTAGAGACGACACCTTCTTCAACCGCTTTGTCTAAAAGATTTCGTAGTTGTGTACTGTAGGATAGTAAGGGATTAAATGTAAGTTTTTTTTTTATAGCAAGCTGAATTTCTCAACTGACGGTACACTTCTACCTTGTACATTTTACAGGGCCAAACAACTACATTACTGCCTTTGTCAGCGGGTTTATAAACTACATCCTTAAAGGACTGTAGTTTTTTTTAGAGATAGGCGTTGATCTTGTGTTAGATTGTCACATTCTATTACGAGGCAAGTTCTGGAGCTCATTGGCTACTGATCTCACAAAGAGATCCACAGCCGGGCACATATTTGACTGGAACCTTTCAGACAGTTTTCTATAGGAATCTAACCTGATGTCTCCACTGACTGTTCCTGCAGGAGGCTCTCCAAAATTTCCACAGCTTCTCTCTCAGCCGGTGTGTTAAAGTAATTATCCCCCTCAGATCTATGAAACCATTTTTTTAAAATCGGCAAACGTCCAAAGAGGTGAACAAGGCGAAAAAGTTAAACCCTTCTGTAATACTGAAATGTCAGTGTCAGACAGGCAATGGTTAGATAAATGAATTACCTTCAGGCTGTCGACATTTCTTGTTCCTCCAGTTCGATCATCTTGCCTTCTTTTATTAGGTTGTCCTCTATTATCCCATTTTCTTTTATTCTTCCCTCTCCATTGTGTGGTTACGCCTCCAAAGGCATGATTTTCCATGTCACTGGTTGTTTATACTGAAGATATCGAGGAAGTACGAGCCAGAGTATGTGTTTGTGTACGTCTCCATCGATATACCTTGTTGGATTGTACATCGGTTGAATCGCTCTCAAATTCCTTTATCTTTATATCCTGAATTTCTTTTTCCCATGTATCTAATTGTGATTCCATCTGATGATGGAAAGAATTCCACTCCCCATCCGTGAGCATTCCCTTTAATTGACCCTGTGTGGATGCAATATCCTGGTCAAGTTGACATAGCCTTTTTCGCATCAAGATCTATCAAAAGCTCCATAAATTGGAAGGAGCGCTTAGTGCAGATCTCCTCCCATTTGTCAGTAAACTCTTCATCCAAAATGGGAAAAGAGGGGAACACCTGAATACGTAGACCTCTGGGGACGAGCCTCCGCTGAACATAGTTTTCCAGAAACGCATTATTCCACCAGAACGCAAATCTGTGTAGTCTGTGACTGTTGTATTTTAAAGCTAATATAGGCCTGCCTAACCCTCTGGCTGGCTTGGCTTGACAAGGTTTGGGACTTCTTTTTTGAGTCCCGATACATATCCCATGATTTTCCCCCTTATGACTGCCTTTGATGCGTTCCAAAACAAACTAGGAGTCTCCAAGTGAGCCACATTATCAGCTTTGTATTCTTCCCACCAGATGATCAATTTATCTATGAACTCTTCTCTGGAACTTAGATGTGAAGGAAAGCGCCATATATAATCTGGGCCTCTAGGAAAGGTGTCTGTCAAGACTAGAACAACCGGTGCATGATCTGAAATTACAATGTCACCAATGTCCGTCAGCTCCACTCAATGCACCAGAGAATGAGGTATCAGAATATATTCGAGACCATGAATTTGAGTGGGAATAAAAGGTATAGCTCCTTTCATCTGGGTGAAGCTGGTGCCATGGATCAATCAGCCCCACTCCCTCCATTAATGACTTCAATGCTCGGTCTTGGGGACCTTCCACCCTGTCCCCAGCTTTTTTTCTATCCTCAATCCCATGAGCTACCGCATTGAAGTCTCCACCCACTATCTTGTTGTCACAGGTATCCCCTAACAACTTCAACTCCACATCCATGAAGAAAGGTGCATTCCCCATGTTTGGGCCACAGATGTTATAAATGCTATATTGGGTCTCCTGGACCTGCAACAGTACCTGCACCCATCTGCCCTATGAGTCAGCTGAGTGTTGCAGAACACAGCTATTAAATTGTTTATTGATCAATATTAATACCTCCGCTTTTCGATTTGATTCCCGTACCTACCCAGGAGTTCTTCATTGTGTCAAAGAACCCCACCACCTGCCTCGAGAAGAGTACTACATCAGGGTAAGAACCCTGCCGAACCCAAACAGTGGTATATAACGTAACAACAACATTCAATGGGTCCTGGGAAAAATACATTCTGAAAGAAAAGATTCTTTAGCATGAGTTCTCCCCAAGGTAGCTATTACAGGATTAGCTAAAAGGTATCAGCACCGTCACATGGCGGTATAAATAATACTTAAAGGGAACCTGTCATGTGGATATTGGATTATAATCTAACTAATTATATACAATCATTAACTACTATAAAGTCCCTTAGATGTATTCACTTACTGGTGTGACAGATGGTTACCTCATAATATACACACAAAAATGCTGCATGCTAATGAGCTGTTTCGAGTCCGGCGTGAGGTCATCGAGTCCAGCGTATATTTAATCCAGAGCTATAGCCACTCCCCTGCCCATCTGCTGCTGATTCCTATGGCAACAAACTGTCACTCAGCAGCAGGTGGGCGGGGAGAGTCAGGAGCTCATGAATATTCATGACTCATCATTATCAGCTGGAGCTTTTCAATACAAGATGTTGGCAGATTGACTGGGTCAATTAAAGAAAGTGACCCAGCATTTTGCTAAGCGAATCAGTCACTTATTTATGTTGCCCTTAGTTAGGACACCATAAAACTGGATACAGGTTCCCTTTAAAGGGTTACTGACAGGCCCAATAAGCATATTTAGGTATATATATCACAGTACAGGTCTTATAAAGTGTATTAAAATCATCTAAGTATCCCCCCTGTCCACCTTATAAATACAGAAAACTGAAGTTTTAAAACCTGCTTGAAGCGTCTTTAATCTTCCCATGGGGCGGTGTTTCATCTCCACTTGCGCCCAGCCAGCCGCCCCCAACTGCCGTTTTGAAGCGCCGCCCAGCTCATCAATATTCACTTTGCTGGGCGGCTACTACTGTCCCCGACGTCACAAGATCCGGTGCATGCCCAATACAATCCTATGGGCATCGGCCTCCGTCTCATCTTGCTAAATATGCTTATTGGGCCTGTCAGTGTCCCTTTAAGTCATCTCCTAGGATAAGACGCCTCCATTCCTGGCTTCCCGACGGTCTTGATCTGCTCCTCTTTTCCACTCTGGGCCACCGGATCGCTCCTGTTTTTACAGTTTTACCGTTTCCGGTAAGCTCAGAAGACGTAAATTATTTTGTCTTGACCGGTTCTCAAGGTCTTCAATCCGATCTAATAAAATGGTATTTTGTTTAAACAGTTAGCTTATCTTCTGGGCAGAAGAAATGCAGTCCTCCTCAGTCTGTGACATTCTCTGCTCTAGCTCCTCGAGCTTTGCGTCATGCTGGGACACTGCTTCATGCAATTGCTGTAGGGATGTCGACAGCGTCTTGGACAAAGTGTCCATAATGTCTGGTGCCAGATGTTTAGCCACCTCTATGGCCAGAGATTTATAGTCAATTTGGGGGGGATTGCTTTGCGAGCTGTATTGAATCAGCGACTCACCATTTTTCGCTGGGACTGGGGATGAAGGGTGCGCATCCGCCATTTTACTGAGCATGCTGCCCGCTTCACTGCTCTTGCCTTTTGAGATCCTCCGTTTGCTGCTGCGGCAGAGATATCTGTCCGTGTACCAACGGACCCGGTGAATTGGGGGACCTGACTGCACTCCTCCTGTCCCCCTCTTGCTGATTTAAAAGAAGCAGAGGTGATTTTAAAGGTGGGAGACTGCCGGAGCTCCTTCACGCCGCTGCCTGCATCCCAGCATCGGAAGTCTCTGTTCATCATCTTGTGTTATGGGTGTCCTGGAAAGCTGGGAATTGCTATCTTCCCTTTGTATCACCTCATAAAAATATTTGCTGCCGCATCCCACTGCTGCTTACAGATTTTTACCATGGAGTCTGGGAAAGAGGCATAACAATGGCTAAAGGTCCTATTACACATGCAGCTCCTGCAGACAAATGTTGGGAGGGAAGAGTTCCTTCCCAGCAATTGTCTGCTCACTAGTGAAGGAGACCATTGCTTTTTACATGCAGCGATCCCTTCCTCAGTATGGGGAGGAGTGATCGCTAATGCCATCACTCATCCCCATACCGAAACACTGTATGCCGGCAGCAGAGCATGATTAAACAGTGCGATCTGCTAAAAGATTCCGATTACTGGATGAACAAGCGTTTACTCATTCATCGGCTAATTAGCAGCAGTAATAGGCTGCTTTCCCACCTGCATTCGGTGCGGATCCGCACCGATAATGCAAACTCTTTGTATCCGATCAGAACGGATCTGTTTTCATTATTCTTTTAAAAAAAAAAAGTCTAAGTCAAAACGGATCCGTCCTGACTTACATTGAAAGTCAAAGGGGGACAGATCCGTTTTCAATTGCACCATATTGTGTCAGTGAAAACTGTTCCGTCCCCATTGACTTACATTGTAATTCAGGACGGATCCGTTTGGCTCCACATCACAAAACGCTGCAAGCGGAATGGAGGCGCAATCGAGCCAAACTGATGCATTCTGAACGGATCCTTATCCATTAAGAATGCATTGGGGCTGAACTGATCCTTTTTGGGCCACTTATGAGAGCCCTGAAACGGATCTCACAAGTGGACCCAGAAACCCTAGTGTGAAAGTAGTCTTAGGCCTCTTTCACACGAGCGTGACTGATTAGGTCCGGATGCGTTCAGTGAAACTCGCACTATTTTGCAAGCAAGTTCAGTCAGTTTTGTCTGCGATTACGTTCAGTTGTTCAGTTTTTTCCACGTGGGTGCAATGCATTTTGATGCCTTTTTCACGCGCGTGATAAAAAACTGAAGGTTTACAAACAACATCTCTTAGCAACCATCAGTGAAAAACGCATCACACCCGCACTTGCTTGCAGAACTGATGCGTGAAAATCAACGTTCAAGTACACAGACCCATTGAAATGAATGGGTCAGGATTCAGTGCGGGTGCTATTCGTTCACGTCATGCATTGCACCCGCGCGGAAAACTCGCTCGTGTGAAAGGGGCCTTACACTGCCAGATCATTGCTAACGAGCGTTCATTCAAATCTTCAGATATAATAGGACCTTAAAGGGGTGTCACTTCAGAAGGTAACATTTATCATGTAGAGAAAGTTAATACAAAGAACTTGTCAGATCACACTTTTGTTTTGTATTTGGAAAATAAAAAAATACTTTAATAAAAATATAGTTATAAAATACAAGTAACTTACTAATATATTGTGATTGTCCATATTGCCTCCTTTGCTGGCTTGATTAATTTTTCCATCACATTATACATTTCTATGAGCGCTCGTTAGCGATGATCTGGCATTGTATTACTGCTGCCGATTACCCGATGAACAAGCAAACACTCATTCATCGGGTAAGGGTACTTTCAAACTAGCGTGATTCTTTTCCAGTATTGAAATCCGGTAAAGGGTCTCAATACCGGTTTTGTCCTAATGCAAAGTATCAATTGACAATTAAGTCCTTGATGGGTTCACTTACTAATATTGGGAGGCACATGGATATCTAGATTGATAAAACCATATCCCTCACTTTAATTCTTACTCTGTCAAACATAATGGACTACATGTATCGTGTCAGAGTGGTCTTTAAACATGGCACCTGCTGCACAACAGAGGCCGCGGCTAATGTCTGTGACTGGCAATAATGCCGATCGCAGACATTACATCCTTTTAGATGCCATGATCAAGTGTGATCACGATAATTAAAGAGTAAAAAAAAAAAAAACAGAAGTGTGCGCTTCCGGGGTAAGGCCTCTTTCACACGACCCTATGGCTTTTTCAGTGTTTTGCGGTCCGTTTTTCACAGATCTGTTCCGTTGAAAAAACGGTGAATGAGGCCTAAGACCGGCATTTCCGTGCAGGGATCGGGGATGCTGGTCATTAAATCTAATAGGCTGGGTCTCTCTGAAGAGACCCATCGTATTAGAGGTGCGGCTCTAATGTTGGCCAGAAGGTGGCAGGCCAACATAGGAAATCAGCAATCCATGTATTACTATAGTCCCTAATGCGAGTATAGTAATATTCTATTAAAAAAACTAAGTAGTGGACAAAAAAGTAAAATAAAATATTTTAAAAAACTAGCCTTTCCTTAAAATAAAAAAATACATAAATAATTTAAAAAACATCACCCACAATGCTAGGGAGGCTCGTCCCTGTCACCGCCTGCCATTGGCTGTACCCCCTAAAGCCGACACTGCATGTTTTTATCTGTGTGCACATGCCCAACTGTTCAATGTTTCAGTACTTTTTGCACAACTTTCTGTTCTCTAACAAGGAGTTTTACAGCAAAATTCACAACATGTGTTTGATCCATGAATCGCCTAATAAATTTCCTGGTTCAATTAGAATTGGTATTTAAACAGTCCTCCTCATCATGCTGTTCACATTTTGACATCATGAGACCAAGACGACGGGCCACTGGACAGTGTCGCAGGGTGTCATAAGTAGGTTGCAACAGCAATACAGAGAGACTCGAAGAGTCACAGAAAGGCGTAAATTTGGACATCCTTTGGCCACATCCCACACTGATGACCGCTCTATTGTGAACAATGCTCTGCAGAACCAGATGAATGCCATGCAACTCAAGGCACATTTAAGGGATGTGAAAGGCACCCAAGTGTCACGTCAGACCATTCAAAACCGTTTACATCAGCATGGTCTGTGTGCTAGATGCCCTGCAAGGGGACAACACCACCAGGCACAGGCATTATCATCTTGCATGGGCCAGGGAGCATCTACACTGGACGATGGACCAGTGAGCCTCAGTGCTGTTCACCGATGAAAGTCTATTCGCGCTGAGCAGAAATGATGACCACCAACGATGTAGGAGATGTCATGAAGAGCACTATGCATCAGCCACTGTTGTCGCCAGACAAGCCTTTGGTGGTGCTGGTGTTACAGTATGGGCAGGTGTGTCTAGTTGGTACAGAACTGCCTTATACTTTGTATACAAGTCCAAACTGCTTGAATAATATCATTAATCCAGTCATTTTGCCTCTGCATGAACAACACAGGCCTAATTTCATCTTCATGGACCACAATGCGGCAGCTCATTGAGGTTGCATCATTATGGAATGGCTGCTGGAGACTGGGATACCTCAAATGGAGTTTTCTGCATCCTATTGAAAACCTAGAGGATCATTTGAGTCGCCGTGTACAGGCTCGTAACTCTGTACCCCAGAACCTCAATAACCTGAGGGCCGTCCTTCAAGAAGAGTCCGGATGCCATACCTCAGCAGACAATAAGTCGACTTGTGAACAGCATGTGACGTCGTTGTGAAGCTGTAATTGGTGCTCAAGGTCACATGACAATTAATGATACATTGATATTTTTGTGGGGGTATACCCACCACTGTTGCTTTTGTTTCAATAAATTGTGTGAGATGAGGAAATCACCATTGCATGCTTCTACTTAAAGGGAATCTGTCACTAGCAATTTACCCAATATTTTTTTTCATGAATCCACGTTTAACCACCTCCGGACCGCCTAACGCAGATGTGCGGTCCGGAGGTGGCAGCCCTGCGCACGACGACGCATATACGCGTCATCTCGCGAGGGCCGGGATTTCCTGTGAACGCGCGCACACAGGCGCGCGCGCTCACAGGAACGGAAGGTAAGCGAGTGGATCTCCAGCCTGCCAGCGGCGATCGCTCGCTGGCAGGCTGGAGACCTGAATTTTTTAACCCCTAACAGGTATATTAGACGCTGTTTTCATAACAGCGTCTAATATACCTCCTACCTGGTCCTCTGGTGGTCCCTTTTGTTAGGATCGACCACCAGAGGACTCAGGTAGGTCAGTACAGTCCCACCAAACACCACACTACACTACACTACACCCCCCCCCCCCCCGTCAGTTATTAACCCCTTATAAACCCCTGATCACCCCATATAAACTCCCTGATCACCCCCCTGTCATTGATCACCGCCCTGTCATTGATCACCGCCCTGTCAGGCTCCGTTCAGACGTCCGTATGATTTTTACGGATCCACGGATACATGGATCGGATCCGCAAAAAGCATACGGACGTCTGAATGGAGCCTTACAGGGGGGTGATCAATGACAGGCGGGTGATCACCCATATACACTCCCTGATCACCCCCTGTCATTGATCACCCCCGTCATTGATCACCCCCCTGTAAGGCACCATTCAGACGTCAGCATGATTTTTACGGATCCATGGATACATGGATCGGATCCGCAAAACACATGCGGACGTCTGAATGGAGCCTTACAGGGGGTGATCAATGACAGGCGGGTGATCACCCATATACACTCCCTGATCACCCCCCTGTCATTGATAACCCCCCTGTAAGGCTCCATTCAGACGTCCGCATGCGTTCTGTGGATCCGATCCATGTATCCATGGATCCGTAAAAAATCATGCGGATGTCTGAATGGAGCCTTACAGGGGGGGTGATCAGTGACAGGGGGGTGATCACCCTGATTACCCTGATCACCCCCTGTCATTGATAACCCCCCTGTAAGGCTCCATTCAGACGTCCGCATGCATTTTGTGGATCCGATCCATGTATCCGTAAAAAATCATGCGGATGTCTGAATGGAGCCTTACAGGGGGGGGTGATCAGTGACAGGGGGGTGATCACCCTGATTACCCTGATCACCCCCTGTCATTGATAACCCCCCTGTAAGGCTCCATTCAGACGTCCGCATGCATTTTGTGGATCCGATCCATGTATCCATGGATCCGTAAAAAATCATGCGGATGTCTGAATGGAGCCTTACAGGGGTGGTGATCAGTGACAGGGGGGTGATCACCCTGATTACCCTGATCACCCCCTGTCATTGATAACCCCCCTGTAAGGCTCCATTCAGACGTCCGCATGCATTTTGTGGATCCGATCCATGTATCCATGGATCCGTAAAAAATCATGCGGATGTGTGAATGGAGCCTTACAGGGGTGGTGATCAGTGACAGGGGGGTGATCACCCTGATTACCCTGATCACCCCCTGTCATTGATAACCCCCCTGTAAGGCTCCATTCAGACGTCCGCATGCATTTTGTGGATCCGATCCATGTATCCATGGATCCGTAAAAAATCATGCGGATGTCTGAATGGAGCCTTACAGGGGGGTGATCAGCCTGATTACCCTGATCACCCCCTGTCATTGATAACCCCCCTGTAAGGCTCCATTCAGACGTCCGCATGCGTTCTGTGGATCCGATCCATGGATCCATGGATCCGTAAAAAATCATGCGGATGTCTGAATGGAGCCTTACAGGGGGGGGTGATCAGTGACAGGGGGGTGATCACCCTGATTACCCTGATCACCCCCTGTCATTGATAACCCCTCTGTAAGGCTCCATTCAGACGTCCGCATGCGTTCTGTGGATCCGATCCATGTATCCATGGATCCGTAAAAAATCATGCGGATGTCTGAATGGAGCCTTACAGGGGGGGTGATCAGTGACAGGGGGGGGGGTGATCACCCTGATTACTCTGATCACCCCCTGTCATTGATAACCCCCCCTGTAAGGCTCCATTCAGACGTCCGCATGCGTTCTGTGGATCCGATCCATGGATCCGTAAAAAATCATGCGGATGTCTGAATGGAGCCTTACAGGGGGGGGGTGATCAATGACAGGGGGGTGATTAGGGAGTCTATATGGGTGATCACCCCCCTGTCATTGATCACCCCCCTGTCATTGATCACTCCCCCCGTCATTGATCACTCCCCCCCTGGTAAGGCTCCATTCAGACATTTTTTTTGGCACAAGTTAGCGGAAATTTTTTGTTTGTTTTTGTTTTTTCTTACAGTCTCATATTCCACTAACTTGTGTCAAAAAATAAAATCTCACATGGACGCACCATACCCCTCACGGAATCCAAATGCGTAAACATTTTTAGACATTTATATTCCAGGCTTCTTCTCACGCTTTAGGGCCCCTAAAAAGCCAGGGCAGTATAAATACCCCACATGTGACCCCATTTCGGAAAGAAGACACCCCAAGGTATTCCGTGAGGGGCATATTGAGTCCATGAAAGATTGAAATTTTTGTCCTAAGTTAGCGGAAAGTGAGACTTTGTGAGAAAAAAAACAAAAAAAAATCAATATCCGCTAACTTATGCAAAAAAAAAAAAAATTCTAGGAACTCGCCATGCCCCTCATTGAATACCTTGGGGTGTCTTCTTTCCAAAGTGGGGTCACATGTGGGGTATTTATACTGCCCTGGCTTTTTAGGGGCCCTAAAGCGTGAGAAGAAGTCTGGGATCCAAATGTCTAAAAATGCCCTCCTAAAAGGAATTTGGGCCCCTTTGCGCATCTAGGCTGCAAAAAAGTGTCACACATGTGGTATCGCCGTACTCAGGAGAAGTTGGGGAATGTGTTTTGGGGTGTCATTTTACATATACCCATGCTGGGTGAGAAAAATATCTTGGTCAAATGCCAACTTTGTATAAAAAAATGGGAAAAGTTGTCTTTTGCCAAGATATTTCTCTCACCCAGCATGGGTATATGTAAAATGACCCCCCAAAACACATTGCCCAACTTCTCCTGAGTACGGCGATACCACATGTGTGAAACTTTTTTGCAGCCAAGGTGGGCAAAGGGGACCCTTTCGGATTTCGCAGGCCATTTTTTACACATTTTGATTGCAAGGTACTTCTTACACATTTGGGCCCCTAAATTGCCAGGGCAGTATAACTACGCCACAAGTGACCCCATTTTGGAAAGAAGACACCCCAAGGTATTCCGTGGGGGGCACGGCGAGTTCCTAGAATTTTTTATTTTTTGTCACAATTTAGCGGAAAATGATGATTTTTCTTTTTTTTTCTTTTTTCCTTACAAAGTCTCATATTCCACTAACTTGCGACAAAAAATAAAAAATTCTAGGAACTCGCCATGCCCCTCACGGAATACCTTGGGGTGTCTTCTTTCCAAAATGGGGTCACTTGTGGGGTAGTTATACTGCCCTGGCAATTTAGGGGCCCAAATGTGTGAGAAGAACTTTGCAATCAAAATGTGTAAAAAATGCCCTGCAAAATTCGAAAGGTGCACTTTGGAATATGTGCCCCTTTGCCCACCTTGGCAGCAAAAAAGTGTGACACATCTGGTATCGCCGTACTCAGGAGAAGTTGGGCAATGTGTTTTGGGGTGTCATTTTACATATACCCATGCTGGGTGAGAAAAATATCTTGGTCAAATGCCAACTTTGTATAAAAAAATGGGAAAAGTTGTCTTTTGCCAAGATATTTCTCTCACCCAGCATGGGTATATGTAAAATGACAGCCCAAAACACATTCCCCAACTTCTCCTGAGTACGGCGATACCAGATGTGTGACACTTTTTTGATGCCAAGGTGGGCAAAGGGGCACATATTCCAAAGTGCACCTTTCGGATTTCACCGGTCATTTTTTACAGATTTTGATTGCAAAGTACTTCTCACACATATGGGCCCCTAAATTGCCAGGGCAGTATAACTACGCCACAAGTGACCCCATTTTGGAAAGAAGACACCCCAAGGTATTCCGTGAGGGGCATGGCGAGTTCCTAGAATTTTTTATTTTTTGTCGCAAGTTAGTGGAATATGAGACTTTGTAAGGAAAAAAGAGAGAAAAAAAAAAATCATCATTTTCCGCTAACTTGTGACAAAAAATAAAAAATTCTAGGAACTCGCCATGCCCCTCACGGAATACCTTGGGGTGTCTTCTTTCCAAAATGGGGTCACTTGTGGCGTAGTTATACTGCCCTGGCAATTTAGGGGCCCATATGTGTGAGAAGTACCTTGCAATCAAAATGTGTAAAAAAATGGCCTGCAAAATCTGAAAGGTGCACTTTGGAATATGTGCCCCTTTGTCCACCTTGGCTGCAAAAAAGTGTCACACATCTGGTATCGCCGTACTCAGGAGAAGTTTGGGAATGTGTTTTGGGGGGTCATTTTACATATACCCATGCTGGATGAGAGAAATATCTTGGCAAAAGAGAACTTTTCCCATTTTTTTATACAAAGTTGGCATTTGACCAAGATATTTTTCTCACCCAGCATGGGTATATGTAAAATGACACCCCAAAACACATTCCCCAACTTCTCCTGAGTACGGCGATACCAGATGTGTCACACTTTTTTGCTGCCAAGGTGGGCAAAGGGGCGCATATTCCAAAGTGCACCTTTTGGATTTCACCGGTCATTTTTTACACATTTTGATTGCAAGGTACTTCTCACACATTTGGGCCCCTAAATTGCCAGGGCAGTATAACTACCCTACAAGTGACCCCATTTTGGAAAGAAGACACCCCAAGGTATTCTGTGAGGGGCATGGTGAGTTCCTAAAATTTTTTATTTTTTGTCGCAAGTTAGTGGAATATGAGACCTTGTAAGAAAAAAAATAAAAATAAAAATCATCATCATTTTCCGCTAACTTGTGACAAAAAATAAAAAGTTCTATGAACTCACTATGCCAATCAGCGAATACCTTAGGGTGTCTACTTTCCGAAATGGGGTCATTTGTGGGGTAGTTATACTGTTTGGGCATTGTAGAACCTCAGGAAACATGACAGGTGCTCAGAAAGTCAGAGCTGTTTCAAAAAGCGGAAATTCACATTTTTGTACCATAGTTTGTAAATGCTATACCTTTTACCCAAACCATTTTTTTTTGCCCAAACATTTTTTTTTTATCAAAGACATGTAGAACAATAAATTTGGTGAAAAATTTATATATGGATGTCGTTTTTTTTGCAAAATTTTACAGCTGAAAGGGAAAAATGTCATTTTTTTGCAAAAAAATCGTTACATTTTGATTAATAACAAAAAAAGTAAAAATGCCAGCAGCAATGAAATACCACCAAATGAAAGCTCCATTAGTGAGAAGAAAAGGAGGTAAAATTCATTTGGGTGGTAAGTTGCATGACCGAGCGATAAACGGTGAAAGTAGTGTAGTGCCGAAGTGTAAAAAGTGCTCTGGTCATGAAGGGGGTTTCACCTAGCGGGGCTGAAGTGGTTAATAAAGTACCTTTTTTCCATCTGTGTTTTATTGTGAGTCTTGTCATTTCTTCAAAAAAATCGATTCTTCTGATATGCAAATGACACTGTAAGGACCCCAGAGGGGCGTTATTCTTTCTCCACGGTGCCCAGGAACGCCCCTCTGAAGTGCCATGCCCGCCTAAATTTGAAAACTAATAACGCCTCCAAGTTAATCTAAATCGCCTCCCAGAGGCGCGGCTAAGTGCTCAACACTCCCCCTCCTTCAATCGGATTCAGGTCTGGGCTCTGGCTGGGCCATTCCAAAACCTTAATCTTCATCTGGTGAAGCTATTCCTTTGTTGATTTGGATGTATGCTTTGGGTCGTTGTCATGCTGAAAGATGAAGTTCCTCTTCATGTTCAGCTTTCTAGCAGAAGCCTGAAGGTTTTGTGCCAATGTTGACTGGTATTTGGAACTGTTCATAATTCCCTCTAGCTTAACTAAGGCTCCAGTTCCAGCTAAAGAAAAATAGCCCAAAGCATGATGCTGCCACCACCATGCCTCACTGTGGGTATAGTATTCTTTTGGTGATGTGCAGTGTTTTTGCGGCAAACATATCTTTTGGAATTATGGCCAAAAGTTCAACCTTGGTTTCATCAGAACATAACACTTTTTTCCACATGCTTTTGGGAGACTTCAGATGTGTTTTTGCAAAATGTAGCCTGGCTTGGATGTTTTTCTTCGTAAGAACAGGCTTTCGTCTTGCCACTCTACCCCACAGCCCAGACATATGAAGAATACGGGAGATTGTTGTCACACGGACCAACTACAGCAGCTGAATTTTATTTTGGATTGATCAGAGGCACTTTAAATGATGGCAGGTGTATGCTGACTCCTATTATTTAACATGATTTTGAATGTGATTGAACACAGCTACATACACACTTATGCAACCACATTATTTATTTATTTTTTCAACCTGTTTTTCAATTGAGTGGTACAGGTTTTTAGGTCACATTAAAGGTGGAAAAAGTTCTGAAATGATTTAGCTTTGTCTCATTTTTTTTACAGCACATAAACCTGACATTTTAACAGGGGTGTGTAGACTTTTTTTATCCACTGTATAATTAGGAAATTATATGTTTTCTAACCCCTGAAAGGGGGTTATCCTGGAATTTGATATTGTTGGCCTATCCTCAGGAGGCATCATCAATATCAGTTCAGCGGGGGTCCAGACCCCTACCAATCTGCTGTTAGAAGAGGCCGCTGCGCTGTGCGAGTGCTCTTTCTAGGCTAGCGATATCCGCATACATCGGTCACTTCAACTACCGGTAGTTGCAGCTCAATTCCATTCCAGTCAATGAGGCTGAGCTGCAGTACCAAGCACAACCACATAGGGCATCAATGTCAAATTCCTGGATAACCCCTTTAATGACTAGGCTTTAGCCACTCTATCCTGGTTTCTCCCTGCCAGTAGACACTTCTTCCTGTGGCTATCTCCCACTCCCTGCGCACTTCGATAAGCCTTTTGGTGCTCATAACACTGTTGCTTTTTTACTAGTTCTTCGTTGGACTTTTGTGGTTGATCAACAATTAAACAATTCATACCAGGAACAATACAATAACCATCCATTTTGTAGATTCTCTGACCCAGACCAGACACCTAGCCATTGGAGTTTGGTCCTTGTTAGGCTGGGGCTACATGGCAACAATCAAAGATCACTAGGTAAGGCTACTTTCACACTTGTGGCAGAGTGATCCGGCAAGCCGTTCCGGCAAAATGTATGCCAACTGATGACATTTGTAAGACTGATCAGGTTCCTGATCAGTCTTAAAAATGCCTGATCAGTCAGAAAAATGCATTGAAATGCCAGATCTGTCTTTCTGGTGTCATCCGTCAAAACTGATCCGGTATTTTTATTTTTCACCCGTTTTTCCGGTCTGCGCATGTGCAGACCTGAAGGATGGATACGGTATTCAGGCAAGTCTTCAGTTTTTTGGGGGTCGGAGATAAAACCGTAGCATGCTGCGTTTTTATCTTTTGCCTGATCAGTCAAAAAGACTGAACTGAAGACATCCTGATGCATCCTGAACGGATTACTCTCCATTCAGAATGCATGGGGATAAAACTGATCAGTTCTTTCCGGCATTGGGCCCCTGTGCCGGAAAATCGCTAGTGTGAAAGTACCCTCTCAGTGAACATCATACCATAATGCAAATGACCGAGGTTGCAGCAAAACGTGCAAACTATTGTGACCCAAAAATCTAACATTGCATTTGTGCGACAATGTTTTCACAGTAAGAAACAGATGGCTTTTCCTCTCAAAAAAGCTATAAAAAATGATTTATGGATGCTGCCTTTAGGATGATATTACATAAGCAGCTCAGCTGCATTAACCACACAATTACTGTTTGCCGGGCTTTGGAAACGCAAGCCAGTTCATGTGCAGCCAATTAATGGTAACCGTGGTGCGGTCACAGACATGTAATGTTAATTGATACAGTTAAGGATACTTTCACACCTGCGTTCAGGTGTCTGCTCGTGAGCTCCGTTTGAAGGGGCTCACAAGCGGCCCTGAACGCAGCCGTCTGGCCCTAATGCATTCTCAGTGGAGACGGATCCACTGAGAATGCATCCGCCTGCCAGCGCTCAGCCTCTGCTCCGCTCAGTGAGCGGACACCTGAACGCTGCAAGCAGCGTTCGGGTGTCCGCCTGGCCGAGCGGATCCGTTACGACTTACAATGTAAGTCAATATGGACGGATCCGCTTGAAGATGACACCATATGGCTCAATCTTCAAGTGGATCCGTCCCCCATTGACTTTCAGGCTACTTTCACACTTAGAAAAGTTCTAATGCAGACGGATCCGTTCTGAATGGAGCCACCGTCTGCATTAATATGAGCGGATCCGTTCAGAATGGATCCGATTGAACGCTAGTGTGAAAGTAGCCTAATGGATACAAGGATTTTAATTCTTGTCAACTGAAATATTACTGAGGATATGATGAGCGTTGCCAGTTAACTTGTTGATGGTAGTGCAATGCCATTATATTGTGGATGTGTGTGTTATGTTTTAAAAATTAGTTTTGATTTTCTGGCTTTCCCCCTGTTCCCAAGTGCAGTGACTTTAATCATTTTTGAGGACAGGTCATCATTATAAATTCCTGGATAACCCCTTGGCGCTGGCCGGGACCGTAAAGATGGCGCCGGCTTATGCGTGCACCGGGTGCAATAGCTGCTGGGTGCCTGCTGTTTCATACAGTAGACCCCTGCAGCTAAATTCTGTGACCGGCGGTAATGCAGATTACAGACTTTTAACCCTTCAGATGCTGCAGGCAAAAACGATCTCTGGATCTGCCCGAAGGAGATCGGGGCAGACGAATGCATTGTGCGTAAGCTTCAATCCTCCAGAATGAACTGAAGTTCTTCTGCACATTAGTTTGTATGGAGCCACTGTATGGGGGGGGGGGGGGGGGGGGGAAGAGTCTCCATAGGAATACATTAAAACTCTCATACACTTAAATACGAGTGCATTGGAATGTATGAGAGATTGCTTATTATTGTTCCCTACGAGAACCCGTAGAGAAAATAGTGTAAAAATTATTTTTTTTATGAAAAAAAATACACATAATGGGTAACGCCATGTGTGAAAACAAAATATAAAAATATTTTTCCAAACGGGGGAAAAAACGTCAAATGGCCAATTCACTGTTTTTGGTTGCTTCACTTCCCACAAAAAATTAAAAAAGGATCAAAAAGTTTTAAATCAGGATGGTATCAATGAAAATTTAAGTTCTCCCTGCACAAAATGAGCCCTCATACAGATTCATACACATAACTACAAAAAAGTTACAGGGTCAGAAGATGGCGATGAAAAGAAACACGTTTTTGTGTTTCAGCATTAAAATGCAAGAAAAACCATATGTATGTGGTATCACCGTAATCGTACTGACCTGGAGAGTGAAAGTTATTGGTAAAAACAAAATCCATTAAATTGTTGCCGAATTGTGTTTATTTCCCAACTTCACCCCCATTTGAATTTTTTTCCAGCTCCACAGTACACTGTATGCATTATTAAATGGTGGGTTAGAAAGTGAAACTTGTTTTGCAAAAAACAAGCCCTCATACAGCTATGTAAACAGAAAAATAAAAAAGGCGGAGAGTGAAAAACGAAAACACAAAAACTAAAAACCCTCCAGGGCTGAAAGGGTTAAGCACAGCATTCTTCCACAAATAATATATACACACACGGATTGTCACAAAGGGGTTAATAGCAAGTATTTTATAGGTTTGTCAAGCCATAATTCTAAACAAAATAAACCCAATTCGAAACGTGCAATAAATAAAAGCCTAATTAGACATGCTGTAGGTAACATCTTCATGTTGAAGTGAATGAATCCTGAAGATCTGTTCAGCCAGGTTATCATGCACTCCTGTGTACCTGCTGGCAAGAATAGTATGTCAATGGCATACACCAGGAGGAATCGGAATCTGTCATGAATGGTGCCATGCTGCTAGCAGGGCAGACTGGAACTTAAAGTGGCCCTGGAAAGAAACCTAAAAGGGGCCACAATGTTGTAGATGGATCCAAATTGACAGACGGTGGGGCAACACAAGTAGATGGGTGCCAGTTGGCTGGGTCAGTAACACCATAAGGCTACTTTCACACTAGCGTTCGGGTGTCCGCTTGTGAGCTCCGTTTGAAGCGGCCCCGAACGCATCCGTCCAGCCCTAATGCATTCTGAGTGGACGCGGATCGGCTCAGAATGCATCAGTCTGGCAGCGTTCAGCCTCCGCTCCGCTCAGCAGGCGGACACCTGAATGCTGCTTGCAGCGTTCGGGTGTCCGCCTGGCCGTGCGGAGGCAAGCGGATTTGTCCAGACTTACAATGTAAGTCAATGGGGACGGATCCGTTTGAATATGACACACTATGGCTCAATTTTCAAACTGATCCGTCCCCCATTGACTTTCAATGTAAAGTCTGGACGGATCCGTCTGAGGCTACTTTCACACTTAGAAATTTTTTAACAATATAATGCAGACGGATCCGTTCTGAACGGAGCCACCGTCTGCATTATATGAGCGGATCCGTCTCAGACGGATCCGCTCTGAACGCAAGTGTGAAAGTAGCCTAATGCATCGCATAATACTATCCCACAGAACCAAATGCTCCAAAGCAGCACAAAATGCCTCCCAGAAAATGTCTTTTACCTTAGAATGTTTTCCTGGACGTCTTCTATAGTTCCGCCAGTAGTGTGTACCCAGCCAGCAGCAGTGAGGAAGACTTGGGTGGCCCTGAGGACATTGGCCCACCAGCAGAATTCCCTGTAGGGTCTATGGCCAGTCCGCCCCTGGCAGCTAGTATGAACAGAACCTACTGTCAGGACATTAGCATAACATATTGCGCCATTTTTTTATTGCGCCATTTTTGACTGTTTCGATTTTCTTACCCTTGGGGTATGTTTTCATGACAGAGTTTGAAAATCTGCTATCAACATTTAGAGCGGGTCTGTGTCGTCTTGTTCGTTTTTATATTTTTTTATGACCAATGGGTTTTTACTTTAGTACAAGTAAAACTGCACAGAAAATGCACAAAAAACATGCCGAGTGTTGTTTTTTTTTTATATACAGTTCCCACTCATTACAGTGGGAGATTCAACCTGTACTCCACCCCAAGATAGGGCATGCTGCTTCTTTTTTGCCATGTGAAAAATAAGCAAGTATCCTATTGAAATAAATGGGAGGCTGTTTTGAGGTGTTTTTTTGGAGCTGAGTTTGAGGTGGAAATGCACCAAAAAACTCTGTGTGAACTGGCCCTTAACCTAGGGTTACACAGCGACATATCAGGTACAACTATACTGCAACATGTGTCACGCAGCATTTTATAATACTAGTCTATGGTGTTGCACTGCAACATACTGCAATACGACAATTGCACAAAAATCCATCTTTGAATGTTTTAGTTTATTTTGCCACTGTATTTTGCATCATACATGGTAGATAAGACAGCACTACTCACTGTATTGTTCCAGTTCTTCCGTTTAGTGGCGGTGCCTGCAGCATTGAATTCTGGCCTCCCGAACTCCTTGAATACTTGCAATATGTAGTGTTGCAGTCGCAGCATGTCACACCATAAAATCTGTGACAAATGTCGTCATGTAGCCCTAGCCTTAGAGATTTAAACTGGCTAAAAACATTCTCTTAAAAGCAAACAGGTTTCATAGAAAATATATATAAATGAGACTATGGAAATAAGCCTTGCAAGCTTCAAGGGGCGTGCAAAGAAGACTCTCTGAATCTTGTTAAGTACATCTACAAGAAGCTGTTCTATTTTGATCGACAGCAGTAAGGTTCTTTCAAGGGCAAAGGAAAGAACTAAAATCAATTCACTGCAGCATTGTGTTTCCTGCAGTGTTGGTGTGAGGCACAGGCCTATTGCTGACAATAAGGAGTACTCTGCCCTTTAGAAAAGATCATTACGTAGTCATTCAGTTGTTAGTTCCTAAAAGTAATATGATTTCTGTAGGCTACGCCGCCATCAGTAAGCTGATTGCTTGAAGAAGCTGACGTGTCCACATTTCCCTCCAGCTACATGAGAAAGGAGAAATATTTCATTAACCTCAATATATTAGTCACTGGGGATCATATAATTTAGAGAACTAAGCCAAGTCTTCCAAGTCTGTATTAAGTACTCTGTGTCGCCTATATGGCCTAATATGAAATATAGTCATATGTCCTGAGCAGCCCATGACCTTTGAACTCTGTTATGAATACCTGTAGTGCACATTTCTACCATGGATGTATTTCGTATTGTGTATCATATATCCGGTAATTAATGGTTTTCTATATGGATACGATATCCTTTACAGGGAACCTGTCCCATTGACCAGGCAGCATGTCATAGAGCAGGAGAAGCTGGGCAGATTGATATATAGTTTTATGGGAAAAGATTTAGTAGAACTGTAATTTATTGCTTATTCTGGGCCTTGAAGTCAAGGAGGCGGTCCTATCGGTGATTGGCAGCCTTCCCTCTGTGACTGTGCTGAGTGTTTGAGAGCTGTCAATCACTGATAGGACCGCCTCCTTGACTTCAAAGTCCAGAATGAGGGGAATATAAACGTAGCTCCCCTGCTCTGGTATATACTGCCTGCAGCTTACATTGCATTTTAATGGTGACAGGTTCCCTTTAATATAGTAGAAATTGAGTAAAACCTCTCTAAATCAAAAGAATATACAGGTCCTTCTTAAAAAAATTGCATATTGTGATATAGTTAATTATTTTCTGTAATGTACTGATAAACATTAGACTTTCATATATTTTAGATTCATTACACACCAACTGAAGTAGTTCAAGCCTTTTATTGTTTTAATATTGATGATTTTGGCATACAGCTCATGAAAACCCAAAATTCCTATCTAAAAAAAATTAGCATATCATGAAAAGGTTCTCTAAAAGAGCTATTAACCTAATCAACTAATTAACTCTAAACACCTGCAAAAGATTCCTGAGGCTTTTAAAAACTCCCAGCCTGGTTCATTACTCAAAACCGCAATCATGGGTAAGACTGCCGACCTGACCTCAGTGGGAAGTCTGTGGGAAGGAAAAAGTGTGGCAGAAAGCACTGCACAACGAGAAGAGGTGACCGGACCCTGAGGAAGATTGTGGAGAAGGACCGATTCCAGACCTTGGGGGACCTGCGGAAGCAGTGGACTGAGTCTGGAGTAGAAACATCCACAGCCACCGTGTACAGGCGTGTGCAGGAAATGGGCTACAGGTGCCGCATTCCCCAGGTCAAGCCACTTTTGAACCAGAAACAGCGGCAGAAGCGCCTGACCTGGGCTACAGAGAAGCAGCACTGGACTGTTGCATGTCATTCGGAAATCAAGGTGCCAGAGTCTGGAGGAAGACTGGGGAGAGGGAAATGCCAAAATGCCTGAAGTCCAGTGTCAAGTACCCACAGTCAGTGATGGTCTGGGGTGCCATGTCAGCTGCTGGTGTTGGTCCACTGTGTTTTATCCAGGGCAGGGTCAATGCAGCTAGCTATCAGGAGATTTTGGAGCACTTAATGCTTCCATCTGCTGAAAAGCTTTATGGAGATGAAGATTTCATTTTTCAGCACGACCTGGCACCTGCTCACAGTGCCAAAACCACTGGTAAATGGTTTACTGACCATGGTATTACTGTGCTCAATTGGCCTGCCAACTCTTCTGACCTGAACCCCATAGAGAATCTGTGGGATATTGGGAAGAGAAAGTTGAGAGACGCAAGACCCAACACTCTGGATGAGCTTAAGGCCGCTATCGAAGCATCCTGGGCCTCCATAACACCTCAGCAGTGCCACAGGCTGATTGCCTCCATGCCACGCCGCATTGAAGCAGTCATTTCTGCAAAAGGATTCCCGACCAAGTATTGAGTGAATAACTGAACATAATTATTTGAAGGTTGACTTTTTTTGTATTAAAAACACTTTTCTTTTATTGGTCGGATGAAATATGCTAATTTTTTTAGATTTTGGGTTTTCATGAGCTGTATGCCAAAATCATCAATATTAAAACAATAAAAGGCTTGAGCTACTTCTGTTGTGTGTAATGAATCTAAAATATATGAAAGTCTAATGTTTATCAGTACATTACAGAAAATAATGAACTTCATCACAATATGCAAATTTTTTTAGAAGGACCTGTATATTGTGGATAGATAAACATCCCCTTCTTCCCCCACTCAGCCCCTCTGACATGAGCATCAGAGCATTGAATGCTCCGATGCTCTCCCTTGATCAGCGCTAAATTTCACATGGCAAGGTATTTTTCTGGAGAACCGCTGACGTACTGATCTCTCCACGGGTAAGTTACATGGAGGCTTCCGCCTAGCAGTGAGCCTGGTGACATCACCGGAACTAATAGGCGGGCTTTAGCGATGCCCTAGCCTGTAAAAGGGGGTCGCCAGTGACGTCACCGGGAACACTGCTAGGCGGTGGTCATTTTTGCCTAGTAACTGTTTAGGTAACATTCAATGAAAAGGACCTACGTGTCAATACTGTTATTTTATAACTTCTTTTTACTGAACTCTATAGGAAGAAATGGACAGTAATCCAATGGTGTCATCGCTTTTGAACAAACTTGCAAATTACACGAACTTGCCACAAGGAGTTAAGGAACATGAGGAGTATGAAGATCGCAAGAGGAAAGAAATGAAGGTTCGTTATTTGCATTCTTGGCATAAAACACTGCTTTATACTTGCAAAATCGTAGCTTGTGCTAATATTTTTATACACTGTGTAATGAAGTCCTCTAAACAAGTATTTCTCAACATTTTGTCTCATGGAGGGATGGTGAGGTCTTTAAATACTCCAAAAGATTACTTTGGCAGTAATGATAGTACAGTATCATTAAAGGGGTAGATAGGATAGGGCATAGCTTATAGCTGGTATACCTCTTTAATTAACTATTAGATCGGTGGAGGTCCATCCCTTAGCTAAGCTCATTTCAGTTTACTGTGGTGCAAGAGGTCATATCTCATAGACTAATAGTGGTAGTGGGTGAGGATTTGGCATATTCTTTTTCCTGTTCCCATGACTGCTGTACAAAATGTTTCGGTTTTAGCTTTTAGTGTCTGTAAAGGATTAATAGTAATGAGTTTTCCCAGGATACAAAAAAGGTGGGCTACTTTTTCCGAAACATTGACTGTTGAGATCAGAGTCAGCCCTTTCTTTCTTCATACTGTGACTACTAGAACACGCAGCCTGTTGCCCTTCTTTGTGAGCAGGGGTCAGATAAAATATGCGTGCCTTTCACATATTGTATTAATGCTATTCACAGAAAATAGAAAACATAGGACACACAGGTCTTTTGTTTTTTCTTATTTGCTACTGGCGTTTTGTTAAATGGGTTTTCTCCATTAGGCTAGCTAGGGCTACATAGTGACATGTGTCGCTGAAAAGTCTTGCAACATTTTTTTTTATAATGATGGTCAATGGTGTCGCACTGTGACATACTGTGACACAACAGTCACAAAAAACCTGTACAAGTTGGATTTTTGTGCGACTATCGCAGTGCTACACCATTGACTGTCATTACAAAAAAATGTAAGCCCTAACCTTACAGTCCTTCCCTTCCTGTGTTTGTGCTTGCTCTTCTCTGTCATACGGAAAACAGATCTTCACTGAGGCCAAACGTCCTCGTTCAGCTCAGTGCTGCATTAACACAGGGACTTGGGGCCCCATTCTCAAACCCTCAGTTGGTAGACATGTATCACCCATCCTGTGGGTGATAAATGTTTTAATAGGAAATCCTATTTAAACCCTTCCTGATGCAGCTTTTCTTTTTTCTTCATTTTTAATGTGCACTACAGGTATTCATAACTGCCTTCCAAGAGCCATACCTCTTATTTTTATGATTAGAGATACCATTGTACCAAATGGTCTCTGATCTGCTAGCAGTAACCCTAAGTTCACACCTGAGCGTTTTACAGCGCGTTCAAACGTGCTGTAAAACGCTCAACACATGAAAAGCAATGCTTCCCTATGGGAATGGTTCTCACCTGGGCGTTTTACAGCGCGTACGATCGCGCTGTAAAACGCCCAAAGCTCAAACAAGTACTTGAGCTTCTTTGGGGCGTTTTGACGCGCGTTTGTGGCCATAGGACACTGCAGTCAATGACACAAACGCGCGTCAAACGCGCGATTACTATTACAAACAACGTGCGTCAAAAACGCGCGTCTGACGCGCATTTGGGAAACGCTCAGGTGTGAAAGCAGGGTAAGTTTTCTCTCTCCTCTCACGTAAGAGAGTGAAAGCCTCCCATGCTCTGATCGGGTCCTCCCGCTTCATAATCTCTCACCACCCCATTGTGGCATTCCCTCCTGGAAACAAAATGGTGCACACATGCGCTGTAGGATAGTGTGCCCAGGCTTTGTTCTTTATGAAGATCACATAGGTGTACTTTTACTAACACAGCCAGGACTGAACTACTGTTCTGTGCACTTTGCATTGGGAAAAACCACATAAAACCACACATCAGTTCAATATTATACAAAATTAGTTCAGTACAATAAACTGGTTAGCGGGCGTCCATCACTGTCCGTGTCATACTGTCGGTCAGTGGGCATCCATTACTAGGGGTCAGTAAGGGGTTGTCTGTTATTGTCCATCCGTCACTAATAGTCAGTGGTCATCTGTTACTAGGCATCCATTAATGTCCGTCCGTAACTGTCGATCAGTAGGTGTCTGTTATTGTCAATCACTGAGTGACGGTTACTGTCCATCACACCATTACTTTGTACACCTCTTTGTTAAAAAAGTAAAAAGTGTTAGTTTAGGGTAGGATATTTTTCTTTTTATACTTACTGGGCTTGGAGAGAAAAAGGCTCGAAGGATGTATAGTGTGCAGCAGGGATATGATTTTTTTATGCTCCGACTGTTCAAATAGTAAAATGGACTTCAGAGGTGGAACTATATTCAGATAGTGGTGACTAGGGTTGGGTGATATCAAAAATATTCCCACGATAAGGATATTAAGAAAGTTTTCTCAATAATGATCTATATCATAATAAATACCCATTTAGAAGAAAAAAACACTCAAAACATGTCTCCGATTTCCTTATTGCCCCTATACACTATAATATCTCCTTGGTTCCCACCAACAACAGGTTTCCCGTTCACCCTGATGTGATGGAGCGGCAAGTCGTGCATGCACCTTGCTGCTCCATTCATTCTCTATGGGACTGTTAGAGATTGCATGGATTTGGTAGTAGATCAACTGAGATGTGGCTGCAATCTGGCCAGAAATCATCCTGCATGGAATTGGTAGTAGTACATTTTTCAAATGGACTGTTAAAGGGAATATATTGTCAGAAAATGACCTATTGTTTAAATCATGTTTTTATTTTGAACATACTTTTAAAGTATTTTTTTAAACATTCTGCCGTTTTCGCACTGGCCAGTAAGCCTAATATGTACCACTTGGTCTGCGTACAGATCACTTTAGTGCAGTTATCTGCTTATTATAACAGGTAGGATTAGAAAGACAGATATCAGTTTATCTGTCTATCTATAGATAACAGGATCCACCATTCACAATAGATGATTGTCATTGAAACAGAATAAATAAATCTGTGTTCAAAAATAAAAACAGATTAGAAAACAAGGACATGTGTCGCTACCTGATTTTTCCAGAAACTAAATTTCTGTGACACATTTCATTTCATTGATGATTCATTTTTAAAGGTGTGTATGAGTTCCAGGGAAGGTGATATTGTAAAGAGAACATTGACATTTAAATTACCTGTGATTTCTAATGAATAAAGTTAACAAAACCCTCTATTTATGAAACTAATCGTGTTTGTTCTCATTTTAGGAAACGAGAATGGGAACATTCATTGGAGTATACTTGCCTTGCTTACAAAATATTCTTGGCGTTATTCTTTTTCTGAGATTGACGTGGATAGTTGGAAATGCGGGTGTGCTAGAATCTTTTTGCATCGTCCTGATGTGCTGTTTATGTGTAAGTTGATATTATTCGTTTTAAAGGGCATTCGTCAGCAGATTTGTGCCTATGACACTGGCTGACCTGCTGCATGTACACTTGGCAGCTGAGGCATCTGTATTGGTCCCATGTAAATATGTGCCCGCAGTGCTGAGAAAAATGTTTTAGCAATGGGGGCGTTGTTGTAGGCAAGCATGGTGCTCTTTCTGGAATAAATATATAATTGCTTTCTTATGCAGAACAGTCCTTTTAATATCCTTATCCAAAAGAGACTATCCGTTCTAATGTTTTCTCACATCAGCAATTAATGCATGTACATCAGAAATGTTATTTTTTTTTCTTCAGACAATGTTGACTGCCATATCTATGAGTGCAATTGCAACAAATGGAGTTGTTCCAGGTAAACAGATGTTTGTTTCTTTAAAATCCCATACAAATTGAATTTTTTAAACTAAAATAACTGTGTTTTTTGTTTGTTTTTTTTACTTCCAAAAAAAAAGCTGAGCTAAAAAAATGTGCTGGTCTGTTGTGAAAGCCGCCTGTTTCTAAAAAAAAAACTTTTAAAGGCCTGCTATGGCAGCCAAAAAATGTTGAAATGTAACTAAAATATAGGGGGACAAAAGCACCTCCCTACAAAATGTATTATTATTATTTATTTATTTTTTTCCCTACAAAAAATTACTTGCTAACAGCATTTTGGACCAGAGCAGTCTGTTAAACAGATGTTTGGCAGCTCTCCTCCTTGCCCCATATCATCAACCTTTTATTTACACGTATTGTGGACAATCTGCGTCTTTCTCTGTTCAGTTTAGTAGATTCTAGGAAAACAAGTGACATGCACTAATGCTAGAGCAGTATTCCCAAATCCTGTGGCTCTCCAGCGGCTAAAATACCCAAAATGCCCTGATAGCCACAGGATGGAGATGACTGTGCTAGAGCATGGGAACCTGAACCCTTCCCAAATGACTGCAGTAGCTTTAGTACGTCAAAGCGATGTACATAGGACCTAGCACTGTAGCAGCCGGTGAAAAACCTTTATTCTGCAGTAGTGATTGAACTAGTCAAGGCCCTTCAGCAGTTGACAGGTTGCCGACCTCTGCTCTAGAATAGTTTACAGTTGGTGAATAATGAAAATGACTAATAAACATATCTGTTTATCGCTTAAATTTAACAGCTGGTGGATCATATTACATGATATCGAGATCTTTAGGACCAGAATTTGGCGGTGCTGTAGGTCTTTGCTTCTACCTGGGTACAACATTTGCTGGAGCAATGTACATTCTTGGTACAATAGAAATTCTTTTGGTGAGTTTTTATTATAATATATTATGTTTGCTAAGTTAAGTATTTTTCATTAAAGTACATCAATGTACAGTATAATATTATAGTATATAATTCACATACTGTAGATGTCACCAATAAAATATTTTGTTACAAAAGAGTCCACAGCTTTTAATAATAAAAAAAAGTTTGCAGTCAGCTAAGGTCTTATAATATATAATATACTGGCAGAATTACCTGGCTTCACAGGGGTCTATTTTGTTTGTGTGGTTAAAAGATATCCACAGTGCTCCCCATAACAGTGACAGTGCCCCCTCATAACAGTAAATGGAAGACTAGTTGGCATTCCAGGTAGGAAAGGTGGTACTCAGTGGTACCTAAGTGGATCCATTAAACTTGCACTAGGACGCCACAGCCGTGAACAAGGTCCAGGTCGGACCGAAACGTTGGCTAAAGTCCATTTATTTACTTGGATGGACAAAATTAATTTCTAATTGCAATATATTTTCTGGAGTGCTGTGGTATTTATACAATTTTGAAGGTCACACCTCAGTCAACCAGTTTGGAGCCAAGCTAAATCCTGCAGAAAAACCCCCAGCAGGAGGTATCAGCCCTTGCCCAGGATCAAAGATGCCTCCCAGACATGTTGGCACCTACCTTTCATAAGGAATTATGAATCGCCTGACCATAGCAGGCGCAAACCGGATACACATTTGTGTCCCGGTGGCCACAATGTGGCCACAATTGCCCCATGGTCTTTGTTTAATGGGGCAAGGTCAGGGGAGGGAGATATCCATATCTCCCCATAGAAACCACATAACGGTACCAGGTTTGGACTCTACTTGTAGCCGGAACCCAGGCAGGTCCATTGGTCCGAGAACCATCTCCCTGTGACCCTCTGGTCTGGAGCTATGAACCCTAAAGGGTTTTGTGGGTCATTTGCTGCCAGCCCAGACGAGGGGGAGTGGACCCCTCCCTGAGGCCAGGAGGGGAGGGGCCGGCTACAGGTTAAAAGACTTGTGGCAGCAAGTGGGCGGGTCTTTCTCTGAAGAAGGGTCAAATCGTGTAATGTGTTTAGAGGAACCCAGGAACTAGCTGAGAACACGGCCCTTCATGTGGACTGCAGCAAAGAACACCTCACCACCAAAAGGAACTTTCATCTACCCGGTAACTGACTTTTACACTGCTTAACCCTGTTGTACCCATATAATCTGTATCAGTAACCTCAGACCACTGTATATATTCTCTGTGTATATTGTGTTAAATCTAGTGTGCCCTTACGGCGATTAAATATATAATTTAATCTTGTGATATCTTGTATCTCTATCACGAATCCCCACGTCTGTGTTTTGGCCTAGTTATAAGCTACCGCGGGTTGGTTTATCCCCCTATATGTTCCCGTTAGCGGACCGGGCTTATATCAAACGAGAAGCTGGTGGCAGATATCCCGGGCTGAGACAGCTCTGTTTTCCCTGCGGCAGTGAAAAGCCTCTTTCAGCTTGTTGCCTCTCTGTGCCCGCACGGACAGGAGGTGTGTGTGTAAACTGTACCAACCTGGGGAATACCACACCTCGTGCCCGTCAAGCGGGCACGAGGTGTGGTATTCGTTACAATATGTATGTCCAGTGGCGTAACTAGAGTGTTATGGGCCCCAGTGCAAACTTTGGATTATCTTTACACTAAGGCCTCTTTCACACAGGCGTAATTTTTTTGGCCCGGATTAGATGTGGGTGCGTTGTGGGAAAATGCGGGTTTTGAACACGCGTGAGAAAAATCAGCATGTTTGGTACCCCAACCCAGACTTCCTCACAGAAGTTCGGGTTTGGGTTAGGTATAACATGGTTATAAGGGAAAATAATAGCATTCCTAATACAGAATGCATAGTACAATAGGGCTGGAGGGGTTAAAATTTTTTTTTTTTTACTCGCCTTAATCCACTTGCTCGCACAGCTTCTCTTCTGTCTTCATCTTTGCTGTGCACAAGAAAAGGACCTGTAGTGACGTCACTGCGCTCATCACATGGTCCGTCACATGATCTTTTACCATGGTGATGGATCATGTGACGGACCATGTTCTGAGCGCAGTGACGTCATCAAAGGTCCTATTCCTGTGCACAGCAAAGTTGAAGACAGAAAAGAAGAAGGGCTGCGCGAGCAAGTGGATTAAGGTGAGTTAAATTTATTTTATTTTTTTAACCCCTCCGGCCCTATTGTACTATGCATTCTGTATTAAGAATGCTATTATTTTCCCTTATAACTATGTTATAAGGGAAAATAATAATGATCGGATCCCCATCCCGATCATCTCCTAGCAACCGTGTGTGAAAATCGCACCGCATCCGCACTTGCTTGTGGATGCTTGCGATTTTCACACAGCCCCATTCACTTCTATGGGGCCTGCGTTGCTTAGAAAACGCACAAAGAGGAGCATACTTGGATTTTCATGCAACGCACAAGTGATGCGTGAAAATCACCGCTCATGTGCACAGCCCCATAGAAATGAATCGGTCCGGATTCAGTGCGGGTGCAATATGTTCACCTCGCGCATCGCACCCGCGCTGAAATCTCGCCCGTGTGAAAGGGGCCTAAGGACTCTTTCACACGGGAGGATGCCGTGCAGGTAATCGGCTGCGTGAAAGAGAGCCAAGCTCCGTTCCGGACAGCAGAGACACGGAGAATGGTTAATAATGCACTGTGCCTCTCTGTGACATTTTTACTACAAAATCACAGCGAGATAAAGTTGTCACTGTGATTTTGTAGTAAAAAGGTTAGAGAGGCACGGAGCATTATCAATCATGTTAATGCTCCGTGTCTCTGCTGTCCGGAAAGGGGCCTGGCTCGCTTTCATGCAGTGGATTTACCCGCACAGGATCCGCTCGTGTGAAAGAGCCCTAAGCCCAATGCATCGCTACACCCACCTAGTCCTAACAAAATTTGGTCCTACCTCATCCAGGGTGTCGTCGGTCTGATGTCCACTGGATCCAGAACAAGGTCCATGTGGTGATAGAGGAAAAAGAATAATCGCATAAGGAAGGGATGGTGACTGCCCCTGTGAAATCACCAGCAGGGAGCGCTGTGCTGGCCTATAAGACTGAGGCATGCCAATGTATAGCAGGGTAATCTAGGACAATTCCCCTAAATGCTACTACACAGTACTAATGCCCATATTGTAGCCCCTCGCAGTACTAATGCCCACCTTGTGCCCTTCACAGTAATTAATCCCACCTTGTGGTCCCTTCAAAATAGTTATGTCCTCCTTGTGGCCCCTCACAGCCGTTATTCCTTTGTTCCTGTCATAGTAGTTATGCCTACTTTTGTGTCCCCTCACAGTAGTTATGCCCAGATATGTGCCCCCTCACAGTTGTTATGCCCAGATATGTGCCCCCTCAGTCATTATGCCCAGATATGTGCCCCCTCAGTCATTATGCCCAGATAGGTGCCTCCCTCACAGTAGTTATGCCCAGATATGTGCCCCCTCAGTCATTATGCCCAGATAGGTGCCTCCCTCACAGTAGTTATGCCCAGATGTGCCCCCTCACAGTAGTTATGCCCAGATATGTGCCCCCTCACAGTAGCTATGCCAGATATGTGCCCCCTCACAGTAGCTATGCCAGATATGTGCCCCCTCACAGTAGTTATGCCCAGATATGTGCCCCCTCACAGTAGTTATGCCTAGATATGTGCCTCTTTCACAGTAGTTATAGCCAGATTATGTACCCCTCAAAGTGGTTATGCCAGATATGTGCCCCTCACAGTGGTTATGCCAGATATGTGGCCCCTCACAGTGGTTATAGCCAGATATGTGGCCCCTCACAGTGGTTATAGCCAGATATGTGCCCCCTCACAGTGGTTATAGCCAGATATGTGCCCCCTCACAGTGGTTATAGCCAGATATGTGCCCCCTCACAGTGGTTATAGCCAGATATGTGCCCCCTCACAGTGGTTAAGCCCTTTTGTGCCCCCTCACTCTAGTTGTTGCCCCCTTTTTGCAGCTTTATGGGGGGGGGGGGAGAGACAACACATACTTACCCTCTTCCCTGATGACTCGCTCCCACACTCACATCACGCTACTGGTTGTGCTGGAGGCCGATTCCCGGGCCTTCAGCGCTCCTCCCACAGCCAGCAGCGCGATGTGCAGCCTGCAGGGGGAGCGCCTGAGCTCAGAAGAACAGTGAAGTAGGGAGCAGAGAGGTTTCCCTGCTTCACTCTGAAAACAAACAGTCCGGCAGTGACCAGAACTGCCGGGCTGGGTGAGTGCGCCCCTCCTTGCCTCTGCGCCCCCTCATGTTTGAAGAGTGCTCTGACAGGCCCCAGCATTCTCACTGTACTTCATGCCGGGCCCCGTCAGAGCGCTCCCATTACACGTGAGTGGAGCGTGCCCCCCCCCCCCCCCCCCACCGGGCATGGTCGCGGTCACACCCTCTGCGACCGCGATTGTTACACCCCTGTGTATATCTGTGAGGCTAACAATGTAGGGCCTGTGAACTTGTATTGGCCAATAGGGGTCATGTGACTGTGTGTGTGTCTCAGTAAGGCTAAGAATGAAGGACCTGCTAGCTTCTATTGGCTAACACAGGTCATGTGATGGTGCCATATTTGCTATATTGACCTGCAGTCACACATATCTTTGTGTATTTTCTTTTTGCAGACCTATATATCACCGAATGCTGCTATATTTCCAATAGAACAAGATGATCCTCAAGCTATGTTAAACAACATGAGAATTTATGGGACCTGCATCATAGCTATGATGGCTATAGTAGTTTTTGTTGGCGTTAAATATGTCAACAAACTTGCACTTGTTTTCCTTGCCTGTGTAATACTGTCCATTATGGCAATATATGCAGGTGTAATCAAATCGGCATTTGAGCCACCAGATTTTCCGTAAGTTGTAACCTTTTTACTGTTTTCACAATGTTGGAAAATATTGTTCTATCTTTTTATAAACAAGTATTTGGGCAATTATACGTTAAGGATACATCACAATCTATAGAATTTATTAGAAAGTTGCTTAAAGTTTCAATTTACTTTAAATGAGGAATATTTACGTATTAAGTAACCTGTTCACCTTGAGAGAATTCCATTTTTGTGCAGTTTGTACCTTCTTTGTAAACTAACTGTAAACTGTATTACTGGGCTTTTTTTCCTCACAATAATTTATTGATAATATTGTACAAAGATTTTTACTAGTTGCCCCTTGTTGTTGTCTTTGGCAGGTTATGCCTTCTTGGAAATCGTTTGTTAGCCAAAAGAAACCTTGATATTTGTGCCAAATATATTTATAATGATACAATTAATGAAGCCCTTTGGAGTAAATTCTGTACAACTACAAATGACAGCACTACATGTGATCCATACTTCATTGCAAATAACATCACTGAAATACAGGGAATTCCTGGAGTTGCAAGTGGCGTGTTCCTTGGTAAGTTCCAGTTATTTATGTACCTGTATATTGGATATTAAATATCCTTCACAGGTCAATGATGTGATAATATATTTAGCTGTGCACATTAAAAGTTTTTCTATCCTTTCATATCACAGTTAATGCCAGAGAAGGGAATGCTAAAAAAAAAAAAAAAAAAAAAAAAAAAAAAAAATTATAGCATGTGTACCATTATTGCCTGAAATTACCTTTTACATTTCTCATGAGTCATGTTGCATTCTTATGCTAGGGTGTTTCTTCCTCTGCTGTCTCAGTCAAGTTTCCCACTTGTTTCTGGAAGTGGTTTCTTTCAGAGTCATCATATAGACTGTATAGGAACTCTACATGTTATAAACAACACAGCATCCGGAAGCACAGTGGGAGTTCTCAAGAAAGGACATGTAATGTGTGGTTTGTGGAAACATCTGAAATCAGGCAAAACTCTTGGAATGAAAATGGGTGAAATGAAACTCTTTGAATGAAAATCTGCTGCACCATTTGGCAGTGCCACCCTTATCCAGCACCATCAAGGATGGTTTTACCAGTACAAGCTTAACAGGCAGACCACCAACCTTGGGACATCCGTTTCCTCAGATGGCACTTAATGCTGATATGGTTTGTAAGGTGTCACATGTACTGTAGTTCGCATTACTTTTTCCCTTCACCCATGAAAGCACCATTCCCCCCTCAGTCTGGTTTCCTGTCCTCTGGACAGAGGAGCCTAGAGCATACAGCTTCCAGAGCTGTGAAACAAGGAACACCTTATGGATTGAACTTGGGTTATACAGCAAATGTTTGTGTTGTGTGGTTTGTATGAATCTGTTTGGTGTCTTTAGCATGATTGTTAGGTTTGACTGCTTCATGGCTTCAGGGCCTGGTCGTCTGCCTCTTGGTATCGGGGCCTGGTCGTCTGCCTCTTGGTATCGGGGCCTGGTCGTCTGCCTCTTGGTATCGGGGCCTGGGCCAGCTCGTCTGCCTCTTGGTATCGGGGCCTGGGCCAGCTCGTCTGCCTCTTGGTATCAGGGCCTGGGCCTGCTAGTCTGCCTCTTGGTATCAGGGCCTGCTAGTCTGCCTCTTGGTATCAGGGCCTGGGCCTGCTCGTCTGCCTCTTGGTATCAGGGCCTGGGCCTGCTTGTCTGCCTCTTGGCTTTAGGGGGGCCTGATAGCTTGGGGGCCTTGTTGGTTGCCTACTGGCTTCAGGCTGAATGCCTTTGATCTTATGTTGGTTTTATTAAATTCAGATGCCTGTCTGGCTGAACTCCTGTGCGCCTGTGCATGCTTGGCTGTATGCCTGTGTGGCTATGCCTGTCTGGCTGAACATTTTTGCATCTGTCGGCTTTGTTGAATGCCTGGTGGCGGTCCACCTGTGCATCTATGCTTGCTTAGCTGAATGTCTTGCATCTATACTAGGGATCGACCAATATACATTTTTTTTAGGGCTGATACCGATAATCTGTGAACTTTCCGTCCGATAATTTATACTGATGATTATTCTCTGAATTTTCATTTTTGAAAAATAAAATAAAAATTCCTACTCAAACCTGCTGAAAATGAATGTTTATTGTTAACGTGTAGTTATTTTTTTTTTTATAAATCTTTCTTTTTCATTTGAAATTAATATTTTGGTGTGTTTTTTTTCTTTTCTTAACATTTTTTAGATTTTTTTTTTTACTAATTATTAGCCCCCTTATGGACAAGTACCCTTGTCCTATTCACCCTGATAGATCTCTATCAGGGTGAATAGGACCTCACACTGTCCCTGCTGCTCTGTGCTTTGTGCACACAGCAGCATGGAGCTGACTATGGCAGCCAGGGCTTCAGTAGCGTCCTGGCTGCCATGGTAACCGATCGAAGCCCCAGGCTTACACTGCTGGGGCTTCGATCGGAACTGCCACCAATGCAATGAGAAGGAGCAGAGGGGACCACCGCCACTAATGTCGTCTAATGTTGAGGGGGGGGGGGGGGCACCAATGAAGGGGATAAAGAAGCAGCGTCTCCCTCTCCCCTGTGCCGCTGCTGCCAATGAGAGGAGGGAGGACAAGAGGAGGGGAGGGGCTGTGACCACTGCGCTACCAATGAAGATAAGTCTCTCACTAATTCATATACAGGAGGCGGGAGCTGGCTGCAGAATCACATAGCCAGCTTCTGACCTCTATGAGCGGTAGTTGCGATCTGCGGCACCTGAGGGGTTAACTACCGCGGATCGCAGCTACCACTCATAGAGGTCGGGAGCCGGCTATGTGATTCTGCAGCCAGCTCCCACCTCCTGTATATGAATTAATGAGAGACTTATCTTCATTGGTGGCGCAGTGGCCACAGCCCCTCCCCTCCTCTTGTCCTCCCTCCTCTCATTGGCAGCAGCGGCACAGGGGAGAGGGAGACACTGCTTCCTTCTCCCCTGTGCTGCTTAGGGAACACGTAGAGCACTGACAGCAGTGCGATCCTTGTTCCCAATATGTTATCAGAATATCAGCAAAATAGATGCCGATACCGATAACGTTCAAAATCCTTAATATCGGCCGATAATATAATCGGTCGATCCCTAATCTATACCTGCTTCGTCAAAAGCCTGGTCTGCTGAGCGCCTGTGCATCAATGCATGGTTGGTTGAACACTTGTGTGTCCATGCCTGGTCGGCTGGCTGCCTCTGGGTCTGTGCCTGTTCGGCTGGCCCCCCCGTGGGTCCGCGCCTGTTTGGCTGGCCCCCCTGTGGGTCCGCGCCTGTTTGGCTGGCCCCCCGTGGGTCCACGCCTGTTCGGCTGGCCCCCCGCTGATTGCTTCTATGTTATGCTTGCCTGGGATGACTGCTCCTCCAGCTGTGTTTGATCAGCTGCTTACTTTGCATGGGCTGTTTCTGCATGGTTGGCAGCTTTTGCAGCCCTGTCTGCTTGGTTGGCGGCTTCGGTCACCATGTCTGTGTAGCTTGCGGCTCGTGCCGCTGTGTCTTGTTGAATGGCGGTTCTTCCAGTAGTATCTGGATGGCGGTACCTGGCTCTGAGCGGGTGTCTATGTGACTGAGATTCCACCATGTCTTGGTGGCGCTCTTACTTGATGGCTATGCCTGCATGGTGAACTGGTTCTGTGGCTATCCCTGATTCACAGTAGTTTAATGATCTACAATAAGCATGGCACACCAACAAAGCCCTATAATGCTTCTAGTGGAGAACGAGACCAGATGGTTTGGAGCCCTATAAGTCTCCTAGTTGGGAGTAAAGATGGTTTGGACCATGTTGTTTGGACGGCCTACAGGACATAGGGTGTACCAACAAGGCCCTATATGTCTCCTGGTTGGGACTAAGAAGATGGGTGGTCCATTTAGTCTGAATGGCCTACAGGAGGTATGGCGCACCAGAAAAAAACTATAAATACTCGCCGACGATCTAGAACTTCCCAGGGATTCCCTGGAGGGGTGGGCGTTGTCTGCTGGGGTCCTTCGTGCAGTAGTTTCCGGCAGTGGGGACCCTAGGAAGTTTGAAGGGTCCAGGGGGTTCTTTGGACCTCTTGCAGCAGATCCGTGAGCTCCTCCAGAAAAGGGATTGATGCCACAGTAGGGTTCCATCATGGATGCCAGAGAAAATTTTTAGATTTTTGGCATCTGAAGTTCTTCTGGTACTCCAGTGGATCTTGGATCACTGGGTGGGGAGCGTGCCGGATGAGTTCCCCACTACGCGCTCCCTGAAGATTCAACAGTGTAGGTGGCATACCTTGGAATTGCCTCTCCTGGGGAACTTTTGGTGAGGCAGGAAGAAGCATCAGTGTTCAGCAATCCTCTTCGATTTCATCATTCTGCATCAAGATAAATATTTCTCTAAGTTGTTTTGGTAAGGCTACTTTCACACTAGCGCTTGATCGGATCCGTTCTGAACGGATCCGATCATATTAATGCAGACGGAGGCTCCGTTCAGTACGGATCCGTTTTCATTAATAACTTAGAAAAATTTCTAAGTGCGCAAGTAGCCTGAGCGGATCCGTTCAGACTTTCAATGTAAAGTCAATGGGGGACGGATCCGCTTGAAGATTGAGTCATATAGTGTCATCTTCAAGCGGATCCGTTCCCATTGACTTACATTGTAAGTCTGAACGGATCCGCTCGCAAGCAGCGTTCAGCTGTCCGCCTGGCCGTGCGGAGGCGAGCGGAGCGGAGGCTGAACGCCGCCAGACTGATGCAGTCTGAGCGGATCCGCTCCATTCAGACTGCATCAGGGCTGGACGGAGGCGTTCGGGTCCGCTCGTGAGCTCCTTCAAACGGAGCTCACGAGCGGACCGACGAACGCAAGTGTGAAAGTAGCCAAAATTTGTTATGATTAATGTTAAAGGGCTTCTATCAACCCCCTAAAGTCATTTTTCATTTTTGGGCGACTTAAAATCCTTATACTGTGATTTATCAATATATAGTGCTCATACCCTTTTTCGTTCAGTAGTTTCCTCAAAATCCGCACTTTTATAATATGTAAATTACCCCTCTACCAGCAAGTAGGGCGGCTACTTGCTGGGTAGCTGCCGCATCCTCCTTTCAAATAAACGCTGCCTCCTCCTGTTGATTGACAGGGCCAGCGAGCTCTGTCGTCCTCTGGCTGGCCTTGTCTGTGTTCTAAATCTCACGCCTGCGCAGTCGGCCCAGGCGCACTGAGAGGAGGACACTCGCTCGGCCGCTCCTTCCTCAGTGCGCCTGCGCCGGGTGTAGATGTAATGTCATCGGAGCAGGCGCACTGAGGAAGGAGCGGCCCATCGAGCGTCCTCTCAGTGCGCCTGCGCCGACTGAAGACCGGTACGGCACAGGCGCGAGATTTAGAACGCAGACAGGGACAGCCAGAGGACGAGAGCTCTCGCTGGCCCTGTCAATCAACAGGAGGAGGGGGCGTTTATTTGAAAGGAGGATGCGGCTGCTACCAGCAAGTAGCCACCCTACTTGCTGGAAGAGAGGTAATTTACATATTATAAAAGTGCCGTTTTTGAAGAAACTACTGAATGAAAAAGGGTATGAGCGCTATATATTGATAAATCACAGTATAAGTACTTTAAGTCGCCCCAAAAATGTAAAAATGACTTTAGGCGGGTGACAGAAGCCCTTTTAACAATTGATGAGAAACCCATATAAGATTCCTTTTTTTAGATTACCCTGAGTTTAAGGTATAATGTGGAAATTCCTAGGTTAGGATGATTATTGTTCCCACTTTTTTAGTTTGGACCTCATGTTAGCCTTTGGGGTCTTCTTAGCTTAAGATTACCTTTCAAGCACGTCCCTTAGGGAGGTGTGTTTTTTTTATCTCTGGTATTCAATCTCTCTATCTGTCATGGGTGAAGGGAAAAATGATAGTTACACTTACCGGTAATTGGTTTTTCCAAAACCCATGACAGCACCCCTCTAAATTCCCTCCCTGGTGCTTATGGTTGATGAGGATTGTTTCTGTCATTCAAGTAAAAAGAAAAAGGAAGAATGAGGGAGAAAGTGGGTGTTCTCTTTTTGAATGCTCTGGGCTTCCTGTCCAGTTCTAGGGGCGGATCCATCTCTCTATGGTGCTGTCATGGGTTCTGAAAAATCAAATTACCGGTAAGTGTAATGTATAATTTTTATTTTATTTTTTCTGTTTTACTGACGGATAAGAAGAAAAGAAAAATAACGGAGCTATTGGTAATCTATCTTTAGAATAGTTCATCAGTACTAGGTTGACAGGTCCAACTCTTGAAATCCCCACTGATCAGCTGTTTTTAGTAACTCTGGCACTGGGACAAGGCAACTGAGATACAGTTTTGTACACTGTGTAGTGGCAATGCCTGATTACTGTTATTCATTAGAAAACAGCTGATCAGCATGCGTCTGACTGATATAGATGACCTATTTTAGTATCCGTGATCAATAGTTAAAGCCCCTTGTAAAAGTAAAGAAAAAATCCACTCTTGAAAGGCCTTGTGCACAGGACTTTATTATATATAGATGTATTGGGACACGGGTCATTCTAAAGAGCTCACTGAATTTAACCGTGATGCTGTAATAGGATGTCACGATTGCAAGTTCGTTTGTGAAATTTCTTCCCTCCTACATCTTCCACAATCGACAATGAGTGGTATTATTGTAAAGTGGAGGCATTTGGAAACCACAGCAACTTGATGTCAGGGTCTTATTATTGAGTAATGTAATCAAATAGTCAACACATGGTCCAGTCACTGATCTGATCATGTATCTGCAAGTATGCTGACATAATTCTTCGTTTATTAGGAGGAAGTGACTTTGTAAGATTGAGACACACACAATACTGTATCATTGTCACTCTCTAATGATGCACAGTCATCTCATGGTCTGATCACATGACCGCAGGTATGTTCACATGATTTCGGTCTTTGATCTGCATGAATTAGGAGGAAGTGATGTGATGCCATAAGGGTCCATTCACACATCCGTATGTTTTTTGCACAAAACACGGACATTGGCAATGTGCATTCCGCATTTTGCGGACCGGACATCGCCGGCGCATAATAGATGCAGAACGCAATTGCGGACGTGTGAATAGAACCGAAGGGTGAGTGACATACCATGTTACATTATTGTCACACTGTAATGATGCACAACCTTGGGATTAACTGTACAATTCAAGATCCTGAACAGAGCCTATATATTGTGGGTGTGGCCTGTGTCAGAATAGTGAAAAGAGGGTGAAAGTTAGGGAAACATGGTGCTTTTATGGACGTTCATCTGGATCCTCGGTACACTCCCTCACTCACTGCATCAAGTGTCTGACAGCACTTGGTTGTCTAGGGGTTATATCATAATAGAATAATATTCCGAATGCTCGTTGTTTTATAATATATGAAGTAGATCTTTATTACTGTGCCCAGCACAAGCACGGGTACAGCATGGTGGTTAGTACTACTACAAATTGTATCACTGCAAGTCACAGTATATATACACAAAGGTGTTACACAGCACTGCCGCAACCCCCGCAGTCTGCCCTCTTACACCCATCATTATCATACTGGTCATTCAACAAACAGAATTCCCTGGAAACTTTCTTTTAGTTTACTGGAATGATTAACTGGAAGATTCTAGACTGGTCAGCCAGGAAAACTCTGGAACTTTCCTTCACTGGCATCTGTCTCCATTTTGTCTGCATTAAACCTTACATCTCTTTCTCCTACAGCCTGGAATCCAGTGCTGTGATTTACTGTGTCCTATTGATGACGCCACAGTGGTGGTAAAACATGTCAGGAGGACACTAGTTTATGTCTTAGGCCGGGTTCACATCACCGTTCAGCTTTCTGTTCTTCTAATCAGTCATAAGAACAGATGGATAAATAAAAAACGTATCTGTTATTTGATCATCAGTTTGCATTACTTTGTGGATCTTCTGTCAAAGATCATGTATTATTGTTGAGAGAAAGTCCTTTTAAAAAGTAATTTTCTCCCGTCAAAAATAATTGATATCTGACGGAAGTGATGCAAACAGATGCTCAAAATAACTGATGCTTTTTTTTTTTTTTTACATTTCTGTTCTTCCGAAGGATCAGAAGAATGGAAAGCTAAACAGTCATGTGAACCCGGCCTTAATTAACATTGTTTGTGAAAGCATTTAAAGACTATATGAGGCAGGCTTTCCGGAGGCTGATCCCCACAGCAGTATGAGAATGTTATGATGGAAAACTGCATTTAGTTACATGCCAGCACTACCATGTGTTTCAGATGGCGCGAGGCTTAATTATACAGGGACAGTTTAGCTCCTAGTTGTTTTGACCATTCATACATGCATTCCCGAGGTTTCTTTTTTTAACTGAAGTATCTTTGCTGCCCAATAAAAAGTGACAGATGACAGTGGAGAAGATTCCTTTTAGGGTGGTTTCAAATACAGCGAGGGACATTTATCAAAACTGGTGTACTAATATGTCAGTGTTGATCACCCTGCAGGTGATAAATCTGGTGCAGGTATAGACATTTTCATCTGATTCTATGACTATTATTGGTTGGCATACTTTAAGACAGATTTTTATGCCAGAATTGTCGCAATTTTGGTGCCAAATGGCTCATCCTAGGCCTGCCCCTTTCCTGTGAAGCTCTGCACTAGTGTTGCGCGAACTTATGTTTTCAAGTCAGGCGTACAAGGTTGATGTTATCTAACAATTCCGTTATGGATTGCACTACCACGTGGTAGCAGAATCCATAATGGAATTCTTAGATAACCTCAACCTTGTACGCCTGACTTGAAAAGAAACATTCGCTCGTTCCTACTCTGCACCCTGACTGTCAAGCCCCAACTCTTTGTCAGGAATAAGTGTAGAAACCCAAGATGTGCCAAATTGCACCAATTTGCGCCACTTTTTAGCCAGATTTTTTTTATGCAGACACATTAGTAAATCTGGGCCAGTGTTTTGAGCCAAAGTGGATCTAGCTCGAAATAGTAGTAAGAAGCCTTACTTTATTTTTCTCATTTCTCTTGAGTTCACTTCTGGATCTGGCTCAAGAATGTGCATAAAGGGCTACCACAGAAAAATGCTGTGTGTGAAACCAACCTTACACTGTTTTTTTTTTTTTTCTCTTTCTAGACAATCTTTGGAGTGCTTACAGTCAAAAAGGATCTATAGTTGAGCGGAACCAAACATCATCTGCTGCAGCAGAAGGACATAAAACTTACAATCAAAATACCTATGTCTTAACAGACATAATGACTTATTTCACAATGCTTGTTGGAATTTACTTTCCATCTGTAACAGGTAAATGATATTAGGCTTTATGTAAATATGTTTTTTAATTTAAAGAGGACCTGTCACCACTCCTGACATGCCTGTTTTATGCATTCCCCATGTAATAACAATTCTGGAGAATCTATTCTTATGGCTCTATGGCACAACATAGAGACATAAGAATAGACGCTCCAGAATTGTTATTACATGGGGAATGCATGAAGCTGTTAACACAAGCATGTCAGGAGTAGTGACAGGTCCTCTTTAACCCCATAGGGACACAGCCTTATTTCACCTTAAGGACCAGGCCATTTTTTGCAAATCTGACCACTGTCACTTTAAGTGCTGATAACTTTAAAACGCTTTGACTTATCCAGGCCATTTTGAGATTGTTTTTTCGTCACATATTGTACTTCATGACAGTGGTAAAATGAAGTAAAAAAAATTATTTTTTTAGCACAAAATAATACCTAATTTACCCCAAAATTGCAAAAATTAGCAAATTTCAAAGTTTCAGTTTCTCTACTTCTGTAATACATAGTAATACCCCCAAAAATTGTGATGACTTTACATTCCCCATATGTCTACTTCATGTTTGTAGCATTTTGGGAATGATATTTTATTTTTTGGGGATGTTACAAGGCTTAGAAGTTTAGAAGCAAATTTTGAAATTTTTCTGAAATCTTCAAAATCCCACTTTTTATGGACCAGTTCAGGTTTGAAGTCATATTGTGAGGCTTAGATAATAGAAACCTCCCAAAAATCACCCCATCTAAGAAACTACACCCCTCAAGGTATTTTACATACGTCGTTAACCCTTTAGGTGTTGCACAAGAGTTATTGGCAAATGGGGAAGAAATTTGAGAATTTCATTTTTTTGTCTAATTTTCAATTTTAACCCATTTTTTCTACTAACAAAGCAAGGGTTAACAGCCAAACAAGACTGTATCTTTATTGCCCTGACTAGGGGGGGGGGCTTCAAAAGGGACATGGTGTCAATAAAAAGGGCCATCAAAATCGGCCTTCCAGAAACCATGTCGGTCCTTTCCTTTTGCAGCCTCCCTTTTACTGATACAGCAGTTTACGACCACAAATATGGCATTTCTGTAAACTGCAGTATCAGGGTAATAAATATTAACTTTTGTTTGGTTGTTAACCCTTGTTTTGTTACCGGAAAAAACGGATTGAAATGAAAAAGTGCCAAAAATTGCGTTTTTGGCACAGTTTTCTTTTTTTTATTTAACCGTGTTAATCTGGGGGGTTAGGTCATGGGATATTTTTATAGAGGAGATTCTTACGGATGCGGCGATACCTAATAAGTCTACTTTTTTTTTTTACAATTATTTAGGTTTTTGACTATATTATCCTTTTTGATACCTTTCTAAAGTCTAGGTGTCATTTTTTTTTTTTTTTTTTAACCGATTATCTTATGTGGGGGCTCATTTTTTGCGGGACGAGTGGACGGTTTTTCTGGCACTATTTTGGGGGCTATATGACTTTTTTATCGCTTGCTATTAAATTTTTTGTTATGTTTGGTGACAAAAAAATCTTTTTTTTTTTTTAGTCATTCCATATTTTATTAATTTTTAAGAGAAATAAGAAAAACATACATTGTTAAGACATAAAAGTAAAAGAAAAAAAAAAAATATATAAAAAATAAGAAGAAAAGCAAAAAGGAAAGACATGGCTACACAGTCAGCTTTCTATACATCATCGTATTATTGACCGAGGCTTAGCCATATCACAGGACATACCAGACAAATAACACAACAAAAAAAAAAAAAAAAAAAAAATACATGCAGTGCAAATTACTAAAAGGCTTTATACCACGCTGATTTTATATAGGCATATCTGTATATATATATGTATATATACATATATACGGCATTGGATCAACGGTATCCCAAATACATGCAGATATATTAATCAGGGGATGATAGAGCTAATGGAGAAACTCTCCATACTCCCCATTCCCTCTCAAACCTCGCACCTGCTTCTCCAGCCCCTGCCAACGCCCGCTCATGTATATAGGTAGAATTTAACCTACAGACAATTTCGGCTACGGAGGGGGCGTGACGTAATTTCCAATTTTTAACTATAGCTAATTTGGTTGATAAGAAAAGATGACCCGTTACTACCCTCCCCTCACATGGTAATTGAACCAAATCAATCCATAAGAGGGCCAGAGAGGGAGATGGCAGGAGCTGGAAACCCAACAAATCCGAGGCAAGACAAAATATAGCCTTCCACAAATCCCGTAATCTCGGACATAACCACAAAATATGATACAATGTACCCCTATTGCCACATCCCCTCCAGCATAAATATGAAAGGTCAGGAAACATATGATTCAAACGATCTGGGGTGAAGTACCACCTTAATGTGGTCTTCATCAAAGATTCATAATGTAGAGCGCATCTGATATTTTTATTTATGCAAATAAAAGCCGTAGACCACTGCTCGTCAGTGATCCTCAGCCCCAGATCTCGTTCCCATGAGATCAATGGTGTCGTTTTAACAAATGATCCCTTATTTCCCATCATCATGTATAGAGGCCTTAAACGTGTACTTTGTGGTGGGGTCGCTGACCACAGCCTAAACACCTCCCGGTTGCACACCAGATTAAACGGATAATTAGCTTTAAAAAAATGTCTAATACACAAATATTTATAAAAATCTGTGTGTGGGACCAGGAACCGCTCATGGAGGTAGTCAAACGGACCAAGGGTATCTGATATAAACAATTTGGAGAGAAGGTCCAATCCGCCCAGCGCCCAAGACGACACCGAAATATTCGGAATTAGAAAATTCAATATGGTTACTGGGGCGCTGGGTGGAAAGGATCCAGACTCCAAAGTGCATAATCCATGGAATCGAAGCCAATTTTTCAAAGCCATACCTACTAAGGTCGGGAGAGGTGGCCAGTTAAATGTCGGGCAAAGAGCCGCAAGTAGAAGAGCTTTCAAGTTCCTACCAGGAGATAATATTGATTCAATTTGTGCCCATTGTTTCACCTCATTATCTACCCACCATTCCCTCAGTTGTGATACCTGCGAGGCTAAAAAATACTCATAGATATTCGGGAGACCTAATCCACCCTGAAGTTTAGGTTTCTGCATTATTGCCGTTGCTATTCTAGGTTTGTGTCGTTTCCAAATTAACGCGTTAATCAGTTTAGAACATTTCTGGAAAAAGTTACATGGGGGCGTAATAGGTACTGTCTTGAATATATACAAAAGTTTTGGTAGTGTAAACATCTTGAAGGAGGCGATGCGACCTACCCAAGACACCTCATACTTAGCCAGTTTATCTAAATCCCTCTCCACTATTTTTAACAATGGGGTATAATTTGCCACAAATAGCTTCTTAAATGACACTGTAAGTTTTATCCCCAAATAGTCTAATTGGGAGTTTTGCCAGTCAAAATCAAAGCTATTCTTCAGCTCCTTCATCTGATCAGGAGGAATATTTATTAAGAGAGCCTGAGACTTAGAAGGATTTAGTCTATAGAATGAGAGGTCACCAAATCGGGTTATTACCTCAATTGCTGCCTTCAGAGATGTTTGCGGATTAGACAGCATCAGAATAGTATCATCTGCATATAGACTAACTTTATGTTCTATACCCCCTATGTCAACTCCTTTCATCTCAGAACATTGGCGGAGAGCCTGGGCTAAGGGCTCAATAGTCAGAGCGAACATCAAAGGGGACAGTGGGCAGCCCTGGCGGGTACCATTACCAACGTCAAACGGATCAGAGAGTGCCCCATTGGCCCACACTCTGGCACTAGGTTGAGTATAAAGTGCCTTGATACCCGCCAGGATTGCCCCCCTAAATCCCATCTTCCCCAGCACCGAGAAGGCGAACCGCCAACTAATGCGGTCAAACGCCTTCTCGGCGTCAAGGGTGACTAGAAGTGTGGAGAGTTTCGTTTTCTGGACATAATCCAGGATGTTTAATATCCGCCTAGTGTTGTCCTGTAATTGCCTGCCCCTTATAAATCCCACCTGATCTTTGTGGACTAAAGTTGTAATATATGGGACCAGACGACTTGCCAAAACCTTAGCGTAGATCTTTACGTCCGTATTCAATAACGAAATCGGACGATAACCTCTCACATCGTCCGAAGGTGGGTCAGTTTTGGGGATGGTGACTATCCTAGCCTCCAGCATCTCTTTAGGAGTGCGACCTGTGCTCATCATTTCCCCAAAAATCTGACATAAATAAGAAGAAAGTTCTTTTTGGAATAACTTATAATATGGATTTGAGAAGCCGTCTGGTCCTGGAGCTTTATTGTTCGGTAGTTTCGTAATAATTTCAACAATTTCCTGCTCTGTTACTGGGGAATTTAATTTTTCTAACTGAGCCGCATTAAGACTTGGGAGATCAATAGAATCCAAAAACTGTTCTATAGCCAATGGATTTACAGGAGACACATCTGGAGAAGATTCTAGATTATAAAGGGTTTTATAAAACTCCTGAAAGGAATTTGCTATACCCTGGGGATCAATAGTTTTTTTATTTGTCAGTTTTGACGTTATATAAGATATCTTATTTTTAATAGTTCTCTCTTTCAATCTACGGGCTAGTAATTTCCCTGATTTGTTATCCTGTGCGTAATATAGTGCTCTGTTTTTTTTTAGGTCATTCTCATATTTATAGAGTAAATGCTCCTTTAATTGGAAACGAAGACTCTGCAATTGGATTCCTACGCTACGCGAGGGTCTCACTTTATTCCTAGATTCCAAGGATCTAATATGCAGGGTCAATGCAGTTGTCTTCTCTTCCCTCTCCCTCTTTGCCCTACATCCAACTTTGATAAACAAGCCCCGCATATAGGCCTTATGGGCATTCCAAAGAGAGAAAGGATTAGACACTGATCCCTTATTAATACTAAAGAACTCCTCTAGGCCCCCCTGCAATATCGGCCCGTATTTTGGATGTTCCAATAAATATGATTTATCACGCCAAAGAAAGCAGGGGGGGCCATTGGAGTCCTCACCTACTGTGAGGGTCACAGGCGCATGGTCAGACCATGTAATCGTCTCTATGGTCGAACATACAGCTACATTTAACAATTGGCGGTCTACTAAGAAGAAATCAATCCTTGAATAAGATTGATGCACATTTGAAAAAAAGGTAAAATCCTTTTCTCCATCATGGTGGAATCTCCACACATCATAGAGGTCCTCTCTCAATAAGAGGGAGTTGAGACCCCGGATGGACCCTCCAACTCCAGACGAAGAATCCATAACTGGATCAAGTATAGAGTTGAAGTCTCCACCCCATAGGACCAACCCCCTTCTGATCTTATTCACCTTAATTACCAATTTACGGAAGAAATGTAGCTGATGCTTATTCGGAGCATACACAAAAACCATAGTAAAAATCTTCCCGTTCACAGATGCCACTATGATGATAAATCGCCCATTATGATCAATTATTGATTCAAGCAATTGGAATACAACCGTATCCCTAATTGCTACCATCACTCCTCTCTGTTTTTTCGTAAAATGGAGGATATGTGGAAAGTGATCATTTTTTAATCTATATGCATCCTCCTTCAAAAGATGTGTCTCTGTTGCACAAACTATGTCTCCCTGCATAGCCTCTGCTTCCCTCCACAGCATGGACCTCTTGAACGGGCTGTTCAGGCCCTTCACATTTATTGCAACAATTTTATAAACCATCTGTCCATGGGTCCATGCTGTGAAGGGAATCCTCCCCTGTTAAATCAGATATTTTCCATTTTAAATCCAATAAATCATACAACTTATCCTTGCACTGCAAGACATTACATAAATCACAAAGACTTTTTAGAGAAAAAAACAAAAAAGAAGAAAAACAACAAAAAAAAAAGCATAGAAATTTTAAGACAAACAAAAACCCGGCTTTAAAAGCCGTTATTCCTTTGAAAGGGCCTATATTTCGGCTCATAGCCAGAAAGGGCTGCTCGGCGTTACCCCGATAAATCTACCCCATTAGATTCCCCTCATCTCTTCAGTGATGGGGTCTTACCCCCCGTGGAATTAAATGCCTTCAAGTCCAAAAAGTTACATAGACTTGACTTTGCTCCTTTGCTACCAGCATCATATCCCTTGGAATCTAACAGTTACTTTCCAAATTTCATCATATCATCAACGATGGGATCTATCCCCACGTGAAACTAAGTTCCATTCAGAGTCTAGGGACGGGCTTGGGTTTTGGCTTTGATCCGGTATTACCAGCGACATATCCCAAGAATCTAACAGTTGCTTTCCCGATTGCATAGAGGTTACAACGTGTACAGGTTCCTCGATGATGGATCAAGACTCTAGTCGGAAATCCCCATCGATAAGGGATATTATTTTCTCGCAGAACAGCCGTAAATGCGCTCAACTGACGGCGTTGTTGTAAGGTACCAGCGGATAAATCTGCGAAAATTTTAATCTGATGGTACGGAGAAGGGAAGATACCTAATTTCCTGGATGCTATTAATAACAGTTCTTTAACATGGTAAAAGTGGACTCGTACCACAATGTCCCATGATAATGAACTAGGAAGATGCTTTGGTCTCATCACCCTGTGAGCTCTATCCAGGGTCAAATCCTGTAAGGTAAGCTCCGGTATCAACATTTTCATTAGATTCTGTAGATAGTGGATCAAATCCTTCTGAGCAATTTCTTCTGATACCCCTCGGATTTTGAGATTATTTCGGCGTGATCTATCCTCTAGATCCACTACCTTTGCTTTGAGCCACGCTACTTCTCCCTTAAGATCACTATAGGCCTCTTTAAGCTGATTATAGGAGGTAGCATATTCTTCTATCTTAGTTTCAATACAATCCACCCTGTTCCCCACCTCTACCACCGTAGCTTGTAAGGGGCGGACTAGGCAGGACAGGTCTTTATGCATTGCGTTACTGAAATGAACCAGCATATCTTTTAGTAAGTTACCTGATGCAGGTTTGTCATCGGTAGGTATCGCTAGGATTGTATCAGTGGTGTAATCAACCACCTTGCTCACCTCTATCATCTGTGCCGGAGTTTCCCCATCTGGATGTGGTATTGTCATCTGTATTCGCCCGTCACCACGCAAGTCCCGTCAGTGGAACCTGCTGACCGACATATCTCTCCTTCTGACGGCCGTTAGAGTCTCTGGGGCTATCAAGCCCGATTTGGGCGTCCGCCGCTCCATGTGGGCGCGTGTCCAGCAATGAATCAGTCACCGGCTCACCTCGAGTGGTGTTCAGAGTTGCTTCCCCTTCCGGGTAAGGTTGTCCAGGTGAAAGAGGTGTTGGTAAGGGCGATGTAGTTTCTCTTGGGGGGATCCCCTTTTCCATAAAAGCGTCCAGCTTCCCTTGTTTCTTCGCCGATCTCATCCCTCTAGTCATTCTCGGAAGTATCGTAGTATCACTTGTAATATCACTTGTAGCAAAGTACTCTATTACGGGGAAAGGCTTAGGGACTATTGCAGAGAAGCTTACTCGTTGCGAAGCTTTGTCCGCTGGGTACGCTATACCACTGTCGCTGGGGTAGTCAGGAACACGCCGGAGCTCTCAGCTCACGCAGCCATCTTACTCAGCCGGCAAGCCACAAGCCAAATCTTTTTTTGCACTTTTTTTTTGGACCGTGTTAATCTGGGGGGTTGGATCATGGGGTATTTTTATAGAGGAGATTCTTACGGATGCGGCGATACCTAATAAGTCTACTTTTTTTACATTTATTTAGGTTTTAGACTATATTATCCTTTTATATACAAAAAAAATTATTTTGTATCTCTAAAGTCTAAGTGTCATTTTTTTTTTTTTTTCCTTATCCGATTATCTTATGTGGGCGCTCATTTTTTGCGGGATGAGCGGACGGTTTTATTGGCACTATTTTGGGGGCTATATAACTTTTTGATCGCTTGCTATTAAACTTTTTGTTATGTAAGGTGACAAAAAAAAAACTTTTTTTGCACTTTTTTTTTTTTCCTTGACAGTGTTAATCTGGGGGGTTAGGTCATGGGGTATTTTTATAGAGGAGATTATTACTGACACGGCAATACCTAATATGTATACTTTTAATAAATTATTTTAGTTTTTTTGGGTGTCAAGTCTGAGAACCAGTTTTTTTTTTTATTCCGATGTCAGTCCTACATTGGGATATAAATGTAGTACTCCATGGAAGTGTGATACTCCCTGAAGCAACCAATAAAGCAGAGGCCCGGATGATCGGGGCACGTGTCACATTGAGTTGTGGTGTCCTTCCGTATCCCCCTCTTGTGACACACTCTGCACCTTTTTTGGGTTCGTCCCTTCTTTCCAGTATGGGGGACCACACCTGGAAAGTGTTGGCCAGGGACGATCCGGGCGCCTACAGTTCCCGAGGTACTCCGGCCTGCTCTTTCCCGGTCCGAAAAGATCAGGGCCTTGAGGACTGCCTCATAGAACTGGAGGAATGTCCCTGTGCTGCCAGCGCTTCGGGATAGTACAAAAGAGTTGTACATGGCAACCTGCACCAAGTAGACCGCAACTTTTTTGTACCATGCCCGGGTTTTGCGCATGGCGTTATAAGGCTTGAGGACTTGATCAGAGAGATCAACTCCTCCCATATGCCGATTGTAGGCGACGATGCAATCGGGCTTGAGGACCGTTGCCGCGGTACCTCGCACAGGGACAGGGGTGATGCCGTTACCATGAATTGTGGACAGCATAAGGACATCCCTCTTGTCCTTATACCTGACCAGCAACAGGTTTCCAGTTGCAAGGGCACGGGTCTCACCCCTGGGGATAGGTACCTGGAGGGGGAGGGCAGGGAGGCCGCGTTGATTTTTCCGCACGGTCCCACAAGCGAGCGTGGATCTGGCGGCAAGGGACTAGAACAAGGGGATACTGGTATAAAAGTTATCCACGTACAGGTGGTAACCCTTATCCAGCAGTGGGTACATAAGGTCCCACACAAGTTTCCCGGTAACACCCAGAGTGGGGGGACATTCTGGGGGTTGAATCCGGGAATCTCGCCCCTCGTATATACGAAATTTGTAAGTGTACCCTGAGGTACTCTCACAAATTTTGTATAGCTTCACGCCATACCTCGCCCGCTTGGAGGGTACATACTGGCGGAAAATGAGTCTCCCCTTGAACGCAATGAGAGACTCATCAACCGTGACCTCTCTTCCAGGTACATAGGCCTCCATGAATTTGGCCCCAAAGTGATCGATGACCGGCCGTATCTTGTACAGACGGTCATGGGCAGGATCACCTCGGGGGGGACATGCTGCATTATCGGAATAATGCAGACATTTCCGGATGGCCTCAAACCGGGAGCGTGTCATGGCCGTACTGTAAAGTGGGGTCTGGTATAGGACGTCCCCTACCCAGTACAGCCTGACACTGGGTTTCTTGACCAGGCCCATATGCAGCACGAGGCCCCAAAATGTCCTCATTTCGGCTGCACTGACCGGCGTCCAGCCGCCGGGTCTAGCCAAAAAGGAGCCCGGGTGTTGAGCGACGAACTGTTGGGCGTACAGATTCGTCTGCTCCACCATCAGATTTACCAGTGGGTCACTGAAAAAATGACGAAAAAAGTAATATTCAGTGTAGCCCACTGTGGAAATCTGGATTCCTGATTGGCCTACAAAATCAGGAATCACGGGCTCGTATCGCTCTGGGCTACACCAGACAAATTCACCGGCAGGGTGCTCCGGTGGATTTAACTGGTGGGCCGGGAAACCAGTACGAGCACCAGAGCTGCTCGTACTAGGCTGGGCCACAGGGTCACTAACATGGCGGTCCCCTTGCTCCGCCTGACGGTGTCTCCGCCGCCTTGGGGGCTCATCATCATCGCTAGATGAGGAGGAGGATGCGGATGACAACAGGAATGTGGGGTCATCCTCATCCTCACTGGGACTCTCGGAGTCGGAGGCAAGCTGGGCGTATGCCTCCTCGGCCGAGAACGTCCGGCGGGCCATAGGGGAGTGTGTGTCTGCGTGTGTGTAACTCTTTATTTTGTGTGCGTGTGTGTGGGGGCACGGGTGTTCACGAACTCACCCTAAAACTAACAAAACCCCCAAAAAAAAAATGACTAAGAAAAAGGCACAAAAATGTGAATTTTTTTTTTTCAAAACCGCTGCTCAACCAACCGAAGTTGATCAGCGGTGGGGTGTGCGATGCGCTAACAGTGGCCGGACGCTAAGAGTGCCGGCCACAGTCACCGTACACAAAAAAAATAAAAAAATCCTGTTCTGTGGACCCCAGACACCCCAACTAGGGTGATGCAATGAAAAGTTAAAAAAAACTAACTTTCCCTTTTTTTCCCTGCCTAACCCAAACTTTCCCTAGCTGTCCCTATGTACCTGATGGGGGGGTGCTGGTGGCAGAGATCGGGTCCTGGGGGCACAGATCGGGTGCAGGCAGCGGTGCAGCGGTGGCAGCAGACACGTGCAGGCAGCTCCTCTCTCCTCCGGCTCCGGAACACAAAAGGAGGAGGAGAGGAGCGCCTGCCTCTTTTGAATCTGCCGCCGGACCGCCCACTGACCAATCAGAAAGCGATCCTGAGTGGTGATGTCACCATCACCACTCAGGATCGCTGGATGGTGATTGGTGGAGTGAAATCGCACCACCATCACCATCCTGTTCCGGGTTATCGGGTCTTCAGAGACCCGAATAACCCGGAAACGCAGAAAACCGAAGGTCTGAATTGACCTGCGATTTTCTGCGATCGCTGACATGGGGGGGGGGGGGGGGGGTCACAGGACCCCCCGGCGCATTTGCCCCAGGTGCCTGCTCAATGATTTGAGCAGGCATCGGGTTCCGATCACCGCCCGCCGAGCGGCGGTGATCGGAACCATTCATGACGTACCGGTACGTCATGTGTCCTTAAGTACCAGGACATCATGACGTACCGGTACGTCATGTGTCCTTAAGAGGTTAAAGGAAACTTTACCATACAATGAGTTACTTGTATGCTGGCAATGAAATGACAAAATGCTGCTAAGATTTAAGTATTGTTTTAATTTCTCACAAATGTCCAAAATAAATACATTTTAAATCTGCAACTTTTTGAGAATGTTGTATTTGACCAGCCATAGGCTAGTGAATGTAGGCACTGAGTTTAGATACTTTTTTTTTTCTTTCACAAAGCAACATATTCCAGGAGTTACTGGATGCACGTGTGTATGATGGTCTGCACCCCTTTTTTACCCTCTGCAGCACACCATCCTCCCTCCCCATTCTTTGTACACAGATAGGAATAGTAGGAGTAGGAGTTCTGTCAATAGCAAGGAGTAGGAGAGCAGAGTGGACCTATCTACCAGAGCCTGGTGGTTTGCACAGCTTGTGCACCCGAGGTAAACCATCCTTTGCCACAAAATGAATGTATTGGTGCATAAAACTTTCTGCCTGGGTGACATTTTACCCAGTAATAAACTTTGATGCATGTTTTATGAAAAAGTACTATTATAGTCTACATGTATGATCTAACAATACAGATGGAGTGGTTGCTATTGACAGCAGCATATGAGAGATTAAATCACCAGGATTGGGGTTATCTCCATCCACTGTCACTGCTGGTGGGTGTCACCTGAATTACAAAGCCAGCACCCGCCGTGATGGAGTGAGCTCAGCGCGTGAGCCTGCTCCATATTTCCCTTTTAACACAATTGACGTAGCGTTACGTTATATAGCCTTAAGGGGTTAAAAGAAAAACCTAAAATCGTACAGTTTGTACACTGGCCACTATGCCTAATAATATGTAACATTTCAGTAGCCATCACCACAGGCAGGATTAGAATGACAAATAGCACCTTTGTATATAGATAACACAGGATCCACTGTTTACAATAAGTGATATCACAGCTGATCTACTCTTTTTTTTATTTTTTTACCTCTGTGCAGGTCAATAAAACTTGATTTAAACAGTAGGTCATTTTCTGAGGACATATTCCCTTTTACCATCCTGTGAAATCAAAGTCGCTTGAAACTTTATTTTCTATGGGCAAACTTGTTAAATGTAATTGCAGACCATTGCTTTTTGTATTAGTGTGGTTGTCAACAATTTATTTCTAGTGAGAGTAAGAAGTCAAATTGCATTACAGTAAATATAGTGTGAAGACTTGACGCCACCTGGCAGGTCTATAGATATTGCCTGCTAAATGGTTATCATAAAAGACTTTGGGGGGGGGGATTAGATTATTTTAATGCAAATGGAAAAGTTCAGTTATAATCAGATCTTACAACTGCAGTATAATTTAATGACCAGTTACTGTATATTGCAAAGTCTAAATGTCCATGGTTCTGCCAATCTAAGAAATAGTTTAAAGGTTTATTCCAGTTGTGAGCAGTTATCTCAGATAGAGGATAGTGGATATTAGATCGGTAGGATTCCCACTACTTTGAACCCCACAGATCACAATTACAGGCACCTCATATACCTCTGGGGCACCCCAAAATAAACAGCAGGTCAGGCATGCACACTGCTGCCCATTGATCTCTACAGAGATTCCTGAGTACAGTGCTCATCTTTTTCTGTAACTCCCATAGAGATGAATGAAGCAGTAGTGTGCCTGGCCGACTTGCTGTTTTGTTCATTTCGGGGAGCCCTGAGGGTATGGCTTCCCCGTTCTTGTAACTAGTCTAAGGCCCCTTTCACACGGGCGAGTTTTCCACGCGGGTGCAATGCGTGAGGTGAACGCATTGCACCTGCACTGAATCCGGACCCATTCATTTCTATGGGGCTTTGCACATGATCTGTGATTTTCACGCATCACTTGAGCGTTGCGTGAAAATCGCAGCATGCTCTATATTGTGCGTTTTTCACGCAACGCAGGCCCCATAGAAATGAATGGGGCTGCGTGAAAATCAAAAGCATCCGCAAGCAAGGAAATCACCATTGCATGCTTCTTCTCAAATGGCCTACTTTCATTATATAATATCACTTTACAGTGAACTTTTTACATTTTCCATAAATTTCACCTGAAAACCAAATGTCCCTAACTTTTTTTAAGTAGTGTGTGTGTGTGTGTATGTAGGTATGTATGTATATATGTGTGTGTGTATATATATATATATATATATATATATATATATTTATATTATTAGACTGGAATGGATAAAAAGTATTCAGGTTTCTTTTTAATAGCATCCACCTTATATAAATTATGTGTTACCTTTTTTTTCCTGTGGATCAGTATAATTATGTTGATACCAATTACATACCGTAATTATTTATGGCTTACTACTTTTAGAGAATAAAAGCAATATAAAAAAAGTAAAAGTATCGTCATCCTGCTCTGAGAACTGTAACTTTTTAGTTTCTCTCTCTATTAACCCTTAGGCTACCAGCACCATACATGTACAGCGCTGGTGCAATGTGTAAACATGACGCCCGCTCGCACGTGCAACGGGCATCATGGCTGGCAGATCCCTGCTGTTTCATACACCAGAGAACTGCGGCTAATTACCGTGACCAGCAATAATGCAGATTGCGGTAATTAAATGCTTTTAGATGCCAGGATCAAGTGAGATCCTAGCATCTAAATGCGAAAAAACCTGTGTGTCCAATCCAGGCATAGGTAGTTGCGCTGAATACTGGTAGCCTTTAAGGGTTTCTACCATCAGATTTTGCCATATGTAGCTGACTGACACTAGCAATGTGCTAGTGTCAGCAGTACATAGCAGTCTTCTTTGTTCACTTCTGTCTGCGGCCGTTCACCTAAAAAACATACTTTTATCCATGTGCTAATGAGTCTCTAGGCGCTATGTGGGCGTCGATTCAGCACCTAGAGGCTCCGTCTACAGACCATTTTCGCCGCCCATGTAGTTCTTCTAGCCCGCCCCGCAACTTGATTGACGTCCGATTTGCCTGCATCTGTCTAAATCCCGCGCCTGCGCCGTTCTCACCTGTATTCGGTGCAGGCGCAACTACGTTACAGTGAGGAATCCGGCACCAGGAGCATGGCATTCACTCACTGCGCCTGCGCCGAATACAGAAGCGCACGGCGCAGGCGTGGGATTTAGACAGATGCAGGCAAATCGGATGTCAATCAAGAGTTGGGGGGCGTGCTATGGGCTAGAAGAACTACATGGGCGGCGAAAATGGTCTGTAGACGGAGCCTCTAGGTGCTGAATCGATGCCCACATAGTGCCTAGAGGCTCATTAGCATATGGATAAAAGTATGTTTTTTTAGGTGAACGGCCGCAGACAGAAGTGAACAAAGAAGACTGTTATGTACTGCTGACACTAGCACATCGCTAGTGTCAGTCAGCTACATATGTCAAAATCTGATGGTAGAAACCCTTTAAAGAGTAGGCTAACAGCATTCAAACTGCAATTCTTATTTTGGCTACCAGATGGCAAGCCAGGATAAGAAATGAACAAAATAAGCTAATAATAAATTCCTGATTAAAAAAAAAAAAAATGTTATAAGCTCATATGAGGCACATAATGATAAAAAGAAAAAAACTAAATAAATATAAACATCATGGGTATCACCGCGACCGAAAATGCCCATACTATTAAATTAGAAAAAAAAAATCCAATACGCCGAATGGCGTAATGGGAAAAAGGGTCAAAATTTCAGATTTTGCCATTTTTTCATTGCTTCTCTTACCCCAAAAAATTTAATAAAATGTGATAAAAAAGTCACACATACTCCAAAAAGATATTGATAAAAACTGCAAAAAAATGAGCTCCTAAACAGCTCAGTAGACATAAGTACAAAAAAGTTTTGGGGGTTAGAATATGGTGATGTAAAATTTTTTTTTTTTTTATCAAAGCTTATCTTTATTTTTACACTATTTAGACATAAAATACCTAAACATATGGGGTATCGTGGGAACAAAACCCGTAAAACTATGGAGGAGTTGCGTTTTATTTCCAATTCCACCCAATTTGGAATTTGTTTAACGCTTCCCACTACATTTTATGCTATAATTAATGGAGGCAATAGAAAGTACAACCTGCCTGCAAAAAATAAGCCCTTATACAGCTATGCGACCGGAAATATAAAAAAGTTATGGCTCACGGAAAATAGGGAAGAAAAACTAAAACTAAAAAAACTCTGGTATCCTAAGGGTTAAGGGTGTTTTTCTATGGAACATTAATTTAGGAATATTTTGTTTCCATTTAAAAAAATAAATAAAATTTAATTACTCTTATTTAAGTCCACTTGTTGCCATCATTTAAAAAAAATACCTGTCACGGCTGAGGATGGGGAAAATCCTCAGCCGTGCGATGCCAGAGATGTAAAGCGCTGCTTGGCCAGGATGACAGAATTAAGGAGCAGGTCACCTCCTATCACGTCCCTAACCTGACCCTGACTCCTAACCATATGAGTCAACCCTGAAGGTGGGAGGACTCATACACAGGATGCCTTGGGGTCCCTGCTAGCCCTCAGGATTGCCCTGGAACAAGAAGCAGGGTAAGACGACCTGTTCCTTCTGGACGCGGAGGAACAGGAGTCTCACTAGCCAAGCTGCAAAGGGAAGAGAACACAAACAGCCTATGGATATGGCAGGAGGATGAAAAGCACTTCCACACCTACCTGCCACAGACACACAGACTGGATCCCGTGCAATACAAGCTAGTGTCCACACCCAAACACCAATTGACACAGCACACACACAAACACACAGGAACCCAGATCCATAGGTGCATAACATAGCAAGGAAAACATCAAGTGGACATCACATAAACTTAAGAATCACAATTTGTTTATGACCACAAGGGTGGCCCCCACTGGCAGATGGAAATACCAGGAGAGTGTCTCCAGCAAAGCATGGCTGAAGCACCCCTCAGCTTCTGATCTCCAACTAGGCTTTATAGCCCAAAGTAGCCACACCCATGGGGACACACCCAGTGCTTACAGCCTAGGAAGGGAATTAACCCTTCACACACCAGACAAGGGAAAACAGCAACTTAAAGGGGAAGTGAACACACAAACAACCCCGTGCACACCAAACATGGGAAAGTGCACTTATACAAACCAAGTTGCCAAGTACAACCGCATGCACTTACAGCAAGCTGCATAGAAACAGCTCAGGCTGCTATGCTGCAACAGTACAACATAACTTGTTGCCCGCGGCAACCACAAGTGAGGCAGCAAACTAGCGGCCCTCACCTGTGGTTGAACACCTACATACAAACCGCAGGCAACAGCATGCGGTTCAAGAGTCACGACCATGACCATCGCCGTGACAATACCTTTATTTTGGGGGTAATAGGTTTATAGTACCAACATTTCAAGATCTTTTCCCAAGCCTATTTTTTGGTGGATTTGAGGGGGGTATATATTATGACACAAACCCAATCCGCAAAAAAATAAACTGCACCCCTCAAAGTAGTATTTAAAATCGCGTTTAGGAAGTCTAACACCTTAGGTGTTTAACAGGAATTAATGCAAAATATAAGTGAAAGTTAAAAAATTATTTACTATCTCATAGATCTTGTAAACTTATGCAAATTTATTATGGTGGTTCATGCTAGATGATACATTTGGTGACTGGTTAGACACTTATCTAACTCTGTACTAATTATTGGATGGCTTACATTGCAACAGAATTTAATTGTAGAATTGTAGTGCAGTTTTGGAGTAAAATGTTGCATGTAGGTTCATGCCCTTTTCCCAATAAGCCATTCCCTTTTGCTGGTAAGTCACAAAGTTGGCGCAGTGAACTTATCTCAACTTAGATGTCAGTTTGCGGTCAAATTGTGATGTAATTTGCAACCTTGTCTATTTTGCATTAACATTAGTAAATAAGGACCAATAATTCTATTGCCAATTCTGCAGTGTTTAGAAACGTATATGTGGCCCCGCTGGGCCAATTTGGGTAATCCATTTTTTAGGATGCTTTATTGGCAACATTGCAAGGTGCTAAAACATAAGAAACCCCCTCAAAAGACACCATTTTATAAACGACAACCTCAAGGATCATCTAGGGGTATAGTGTACTTTTTATTAGAATTAGGCTTTGAAAATTAAAAATTAAAATTTCCAGTTATAAGTAGTTCTAGCTCAAAATGTTTTATTTTATCAAGGGTCAATTGAAGAAAATGTACCCCACATATTATAGTGCAATTTCTCCCAAGTATGGCAATACCCCATACGTGATTATAATAGGGTCGAGCCCTATACCGGTCTTGGCGGTATACCGCAGTATTAAGAAACAGCGGTATGGTGATATATCGCTGTTTCCTAATAACCACGGTATTTTGTGACATCATAAGAGGTCCTGTGCGCTGACCATTTCAAAATCTGCGTCTGCCCTTCCTATGTGCTATGCCAGGATTTAGCTGAGCTGAGCGGGCTCCTGCTTCACTCAACTGAAAGCTCTCCTGTAATGATTTGCTGCTACTCAGAGTTTTCAAATGAGCCGGAAGGGCTCAGACAGAAGCCCGCTCAGCTAACTCCTGGCTACGGATCGACCAATTATCGAAAGTACCGATATTATTGGCCGATATTAAGGATTTTGCATATTATCAGTATCTGCATCTAACCTTGCAGATATGCCGACAATGCGTATAAAGCGAATACTAGTGAGCGCTTATGGAAGCGCTAACTAGTATGCATCGGGTGTCGGGAGCAGGGAAGAAGCGCAGCAAGCGCCTCCCATACTCACCCTCCCTGGTCTTCTTTGATGGGGCCCGCGCTGCACTGTCCTGACGTAGTGCGCGCACTATGACCTGACGCTGCACGCTATCAGGTGACAGTGCAGAGTAGGCCGGAGAACACAGGTGGAGTGCGACACCGGACCCGAGATGAAGAGGAGCCGTGGCGCAGAAGTGATGAGGTTTTTTATTTTATTCATCTGAGGTCTGATAGGGGTTAAATAAAGTCTGATCGGGGTTAAATAAATAGGGGTTAACTAAAGATAGGGGTTAAATAAAGATTAAACCTGATAGGGGTTAAATAAAGTCTGATCTGAGGTCTGATAGGGGTTAATAAAGTCAGTGAGGGGGGTGAAAATTGGCATTTGGCACTAGTATATAATAAATGTAAATTATAAATTGACTACCAACTAGGGGCTTTTATTAATTTATAATTTACCGTACATTTATAATATACTAGTGCCAAATGCAAATTTCCACCACCTCAGTGACTACCAACTAATGTAATATATATTGCAATATATAAAATATCGGTATAAATTATCTGCTATCGGCCTGAAAGTTCACAGATTATTGATATCGGCTCTAAAACACGAATATCGGTCGATTACTACTAATGGCATAGCACATCAGAAGATTCCATGGTACATTGCGATCATTACACCTCTGCAATGTCAGCGGTGTACAAATGTAGGGATTTTACAGCGCTTAGAAGACAACTTCAGATGGCTATTTTTCTATTAAAAAAATATATACATTAATAAAATGTCCTAAAATAATTTTTGTAACATATCTCCAGACATTATAAATAAAGTTTGTTAAAAGTTAAGTTGCTCTTTAAAAATCCATATTGATCCTATATACTTTTAATAAATTCAGCAATATAAACCCAATGTAACAGGATTTATTTTTCTTCTAATTTTTCCATATTTTTTTTTTTTTTGTTTGTTCAATTTAGGCATCATGGCTGGCTCCAACCGGTCTGGGGATTTGAAAGATGCTCAAAAGTCTATCCCATTTGGAACAATTTTGGCGATTGCAACCACATCTTTTATATGTATCTTTTACTATATATCGAGTATATTTTACTATATATCGAATACTGCTAGAAGAAATTCTTGGTCAACATCTGCATTCAGACCAAAACTTCCACAATGTTCACATTAGCATTATGATCTCCATTTAGAACAGAAGCCTCGGTGCTGGATTCGTATTTGTATGATGGGTGCCCAATAGGGCCCATTGACTTGTAATGGTATCTGTAATGTACTGTCATTTGGATGTGAAGAATAGTATGGTACAGAGTATGATAGTTCATAATATACTTTTCTCCAAGTCCTCTCTATGACGGCACCCCTGAAATGGCTTTGCGTCTATCACTGACAAGAAGAAGATGCAGAGAGGTTAAATTGACCCCTGCACCTTTGGTCTTTTCCCTGTCCCTGTGTAGGGCAGACCTATAGAGTGTTCAGAATGTTTTAGCTCTGATGAATAAAGAAGAATTTATATTTGGATGAAAGAGGTTGTTTACCCCTTGGGGTCTTTTGGGCAGACCACCCCCAGCATACTCACCTGATCCCCGATGCTGAGTTCTGGCACCTTTGCTTCATATGCACCACCACAGCTCTTACATTTCCCCATGTCAACACCCTATTTGATGAGACAATTGGCTGCAGTGACATATCCCTCAGGTGTCACAGGACGCAGTGACATTACACATAGGGATATGTCAATGCTGTTTGCTGGAGCAGCAACATGACCTGAATCAAACAGGATGTTGACCTGGGGAGACCGGAGAGCTGTGGTGGTGTGCAGGGAGTGAAGGAGACAGAACCCAGCGGCAGGGATCAGGTAAGAATGAATCAATAAGAAAAGTGTGACTACACTTACCAGTAATTGGGTTTCCTTGAAGTTTACACGATATCTGATAGAGACAGTATACACGCACACCGAGGGTAAATTGGCCCCCTCCACCACAGGTCTGGTTACTCCAGTGGAGGGGTCTACCTGAAAGGCACCCAGGAGTGAGCAACTCCTTTAAGAATGCAAGATGGTAAAGCTAGCAGCAACTTGCCCTTCTTTTTAGGAGTGTCGCTGGGTTATATAACTTTCTTTATCACACTTTATTCCTGTTGTGGCACTTCAAGGATGTTTATGCAGCAGGACCAAAGAAGAATGGACTGCCACCAGACCAAGCCTTCAGCTTGATTTCTCAATGAATTGCTCAGGCATAGACCTTCGGGCCATAATAAAAAACGGGAAACTTCACCTGTTCTGTTTCCTGAATCAAAGGGACTATCCTACAGTCATAGATTCTGCTGTTTCCTGAATCAAAGGGTCTATCCTACAGCCATAGATGACCATAAAATGCACAAATCCTCTAAATGATGCGTTTCCTCCAGTGCTCTTAATAGAAAAAGATTAAAAAAGAAAAGGGCAGGGTGATTCTTGTAGTTCTATATTGGCCAAAAAGAAGAGTTCTGTAGAACCAATAATCTAGCCTCGCATTACAGATCCCCTGATCCAGAGACCAGTTTTTCTTCAAGATCTGAGAAATTGAATGGGTGTTGAACGATCTACTTTAACAAATAAATAAAAAATATAAAAAAATATGTGGATCATGGATCCATGCAAACATTTAAATAAAAATTAGTCTTTTTTGAATTAATGTATCCATAAATGTAAAAATGTTAAGTTATGGCCTCATGCACACGACCGTTGTGTGCATCCGTGGCCGTTGTGCCGTTTTCAGTTTTTTTCGCGGATCCATTGACTTTCAATGGGTCCGTGGAAAAATCAGAAAATGAACCGTTTTGCAGCCGAGACCGTGATCCGTGTATCCTGTCCATCAAAAAAATAGGACCTGTCCTATTTTTTTGACGGACAACGGTTCATGGACCCATTCAAGTCAATGGGTCCGTGAAAGAACACGGATGCACACAAGATTGGTATCCGTGATCCGTGGCCGTAGGTTACTTTCATACAGACGGATCCGAAGATCCGTCTGCATAAAAGCTTTTTCATAGCGGAGTTAACTCAGATCCGACAGTATATTCTAACACAGAGGCGTTCCCATGGTGATGGGGACGCTTCTAGTTAGAATATACAGCGAACTGTGTACATGACTGCCCCCTGCTGCCTGGCAGCACCCGGTCTCTTACAGGGGGCCGTGATCCGTACAATTAACCCCTCAGGTGCTGCACCTGAAGGGGTTAATTGTGCTATCATAGCCCCCTTTAAGAGATCCGGGGCTGCCAGGCAGCAGGGGGAAGACCCCCCTCCCTCCCCAGTTTAAATTTCATTGGTGGCCAGTGCGCCCCCCCTCCCTCCCTCTATTGTACTAATAACATTGGTGGCACAGTGTGCGCCCCCCGGTCCCCCCCCCCCCTCCCTCCGTCTATTGTAATAATAGCATTGGTGGCACAGTGTGCGGCCCCCCCTCCCTCCCTCTATTGCATTAACATTGGTAGCAGTGTCGCCCCCCCCCCCCCCCCCCCCTCCTCCCTCTATTGTTTTAATACATTGGTGGCAGTGTGCGCCCCCGCCCCCCCCCCCCTTCCTCCCTCTATTGTTTTAATACATTGGTGGCAGTGTGCTGTTCAGGTGTCCGCTTGTGAGCTCCGTTTGAAGGGGCTCACAAGCGGCCCCGAACGCATCCGTCCAGCCCTAATGCATTCTGAGTGGACGCGGATCCGCTCAGAATGCATCAGTCTCAGCAGGCGGACACCTGAACGCTGCTTGCAGCGTTCGCGTGTCCGCCTGGCCGTGCGGAGGCAAGCGGATCCGTCCAGACTTACAATGTAAGTCAATGGGGACAGATCCGTTTGAAGATGACACACTGTGGCTCAATTTTCAAACGGATCCGTCCCCCATTGACTTTCAATGTAAAGTCTGGACGGATCCGTCTGAGGCTACTTTCACACTTAGAAATGTTTTAACAATATAATGCAGACGGACACAAGTGTGAAAGTAAAGGGACTCCTGACTTTACATTGAAAGTCAATGGGGACGGATCCGTTTGCAATTGCACCATATTGTGTCAACGTCAAATGGATCAGTCCCCATTGACTTGCATTGTAATTCAGGACGGATCCGTTTGGCTCCGCACGGCCAGGCGGACACCAAAACGACTTTTTTCATGTCCGTGGATCCTCCAAAAATCAAGGAAGACCCACAGACGAAAAAACGATCACGGACCTACGGACCCCGTTTTTGCGGACAGTGAAAAAATACTGTTGTGTGCATGAGGCCTATCTAAAATGAAAATCCCAACTAAAGAAGGATCCGGAATAGCTGTCCCCCCATACATGTGTATAAAGGTAGTAATATGTTGCATCAATCCATGCCAGTTACCTCTATATGGCATCATACCACACAGAAATGTTTATGGGTTGGATTTAACTGCTAACTTTGCGGGTTTTGCCATGTACCAGTGTCAACAGTATGCCGAGTACCAAGTATACCGGAGAACATTCAGTGAAAGGGGATCGTATGGACATAACTCAACGACGAAAGGGATCAGAGGAAGAGGTTGATGAATGGCTGAGCAAAATTAAGCAAACTGCATCCAAAAACAATGCTGGTGTTCCAGCTAATGAGTCCTTACGGACAGGTCTTGGTTCCCTAGCACCAATAGGCTGCAACAGCAGACGACCATTTTGAGTGCCAGTGCTGTCTAAAAAAAACTGAAAAGCAAGATTGCAGTGTGCAGAAAAGTTAAATTGGATTTACTGAGCAATGAAAACATTGCCTGCTCGGATGAATCCACCATACCAATGTGAAGATAGAAATTTGGTGCAAATAGCATGAATCCTTGAACCCTTCCTGCCACATGTCACGGGGCTAGTGCAGGTGGAATAATGGTGTGAGGAATGATTTATTGGTGAATTGTGGGTCTTGTCATACTTGTGGATGGACATTTTGACAGTAAAGCTTATTTAAGCATCTGACACAAGTTTCACCCCTTCATGGCAGCTGTTTATCCTGTGGAAGAATGACACTTTTAGAAGGACAATGCACCATACCACAAGTGTTGTATAGTCGTGGAATGATTCCAGCGAGTTTTCCTTGCTTCCTTGGTCTTCACAGACCCCAAATCTTAAAGGATAACTGTCACACTTAGACTCTAATTTCAATTTTCATATATGTAGTTACTAATAACATGATATTCCAGAATCAGTTACAATTAGACTGACTTACCCCATATTTAATAAGATTCAGCCCTTAGCAACCAGTCTGCATAAAACTGTAATTTCACTATTCAGTTAAGATGGCCGCCACTGCCCTCACCCTGAGGCTAATCCCGCCTGCCCTCACTAGCCAGTAACAATAGCCCCCCAAAAGTGTCAGTAACCAGAGCCCTCCCCCTAAAGGGTTAATCTCCTGCAGCACAAAGGGGTCCTCTTACCACATGTTGCTTTCATTTATACACTGAGCAGACGGCAGATCTCCCTTCCCTGCTCTGCGCTGATTCGGCTCTGCATTCTCCAGCTCTGCTGAGTGAGGGAGCGTCTGCCAAGCGCAGGGACAGGGAGAGGTGCACACAGCCCAGGCACTGTTATCAGCTGCTGGGGAGGACCTGGCTTTAATCATTCACTTACAGTCCCTGGCTGTCAGCAATGTGACCTTGCACGCTGAGTCCTCGTCCTTCAACACATAGTCAACACGGCCCATGCCCAGCAACCTGATTTTAAGCACAAGTAAAAGTAGGCAGTACAGGGAACAAAACTGTGGAATTAAGGGGTAATTGAATACACAGTGAAAAGTTGAAATAGGGCCACCAAGGTGATATTAATCACCACAATCCAATACTCCCCAAAAAACCAACAGTTATACTTTAATCCTATAAAGCTACTGTGGGACCAGGTAGATTGGTCTGTCCAGAGCATGTCAGTACCTCTATCTAATTTGTGGCATCTGCTAAAACCTATCCTGTCTGCATGGGCCAGTATCCTTGCTGAATAATTTCTGAAACTAGTAGAATGCATGCCACAATAAATTACTGCTGCTCTGAAAGCTAGAGGAGGCACAACCCAGTACCAGATGTCTGGAATAAAGAGGCAAAGTGATCCTGTTGGATTGAGATTATGACTTCCTACCAATTTGGTTGTTTGGAAAACATTAAAGGTGGGGGAAGGGGGCCAATTTAATCTGTGTGTGTGCCCTGTCTCTGTCAGATATTGTGGAAACCTAATTACCGGGTGGTAAGTGTAGTCACACTTTTCTTACTGATATGTTTGTGTGTCTCAATTTATGTAGAAACCCATAAAAGCCGACTGTCTGAGCAAGGCCTTATTGACATACTGCAGATTTGGTCAGTATTTTCAATATATATTATGTTGGTGATGCGTAGGATCCACTACTGGTTCTTGCCTTAAAAATAACAGACCAGATTTAATATACAATTTTCACTGGCACAGATGTCTGCCAAATGGCCCACACGTGATATGTGACGACAAGCAGTATGCATCGTTTGGTAGCCTGTCCCAGCCCAAGGCAAATACTGGCTACAGACATAGCATTTTCCCCTCAAAAACAATCATTTGTCAATAGTTGTTTGAAAAGATTATCATCCTCACAAAATTTGATTGTCGTTTAAGGGATTAACATCTTATCCCCTAAACACAGGACTATGGATCATGAGGACAGAGGTCAAGCATGCTAGTGCTGCTCTACTCAAACTCTGGGACTGCAGGAGATGGTCGAGCGCACTTTCTTGTGGTGAGTGGGGTTCCCAGCAGTCAGGCCCCCACTGATGAGACATTTATCATCTCTCCTGTATATATTTCAGAGTAAGAGTGCATTCACACAACCGTATGGATTTTTCAGTCTGCAAAATACAGACGACGTCCGTGTTGCATCAGTTTATTTGCGTGGACCCATTTACTTCAATGGGTCTGTGGTCCGTGGCGAAAAATAGGACATGTTCTATCCTTTGGAATGGATATACAGATGTGTACAACACACCGAAGGCATCTGTGTGCTTTCCACATCCGTATGTCTGTTCTACAAAAGATACAACATGTGCTATACTTGGCCACAAAATGTGGTTCACTGACCCGTTGAAGAAAATGGGTCCACCAAAAGAAAAGTGTCACACTGAAGTCACCTGTACAGTCATGTGAATGCACTCTAAATCAAGATAAGATGATAATTTATGGTCCCTTCTCCCATTCTGTCTGTAGAACAATTTATATGGGATTGTGTGCTGCCAACCAGCAATCTTTCCCACATAAAGGATCCCATTACCTGTTTACACTGGGCAATGATCAAGAACGAGCGTTGTTATGAATGGCAGAATCTTTGTTCCAAAGCAACAAGCATAGTTAGAGGCGTTGGCCCATGAAGAATATTGTTTATAGTTAATTCCAGCCCATAATTATAAGCATTTTTGTATTTACACTTATTAAAAATCATTTTACCTCCCCAGATATTCCTGGAATAACGTTAGCGTAGCTCCAACTGTTTCTATGGAGTCCGTGTCCACCTGACTAAATGTGCCGCGGGGGACTCATGCTCAGTCTTGCCCCTCTCTCTGTTCTTTCAGGTATGCGGTGGTATCCCTGGTGTGATGAGCCTTCTGCTTCTCAGAAGACATGCTGATCAAGTGCAATTAGTCAGTTCCCACATTGTGGTAAAGGCATTGGTTTTTACTGTGATTTCCCAAAACTGCAGCCTTTTTGTGGCATTTTTGGAAACTTGCTGCAAAAAAAACGATGTATTACTGCAACACAGTCTTCTCATTTGTCCCACATCTGCTATGAAACGAAGAAAAGACACTGCAGCTTCAGAAGCAACTGGATCACCACACCAGGGATCTCCAAGAGACTAGGCTGAGCGTGTATGTCCACCTCAGAACAATTACTAAGGGGGCACAAAGTCTGTTTAATAGAAACAAGAGGTGACGCTATCGTAATGTTATAAGTGTATATACAAAACATGATTATGGGTTGGATTTAACTAGAAAGAATTTGGTTTGGGTGGTACGTGTGTTACAAGTATCAATTTGCATAAGCTGAATATCAAATAGTTGTGTGCATGTCCCATATCTGATGTTCTATCGCTCTACCAATGGAACTGTCCATTAGCGGTTAGGAGAAAAATCGCTACGTCTGCAGCCAGCAAAAGGCAGTGCATCACACATTTCTTTGTGTGGGTACGGTACATATAGTGCAGTGATAGGACGGCTTTTAGTTGCAGCAATGCAGCTCAAGACATGCCTCACCAGGAAGCAGGCCATCTTGCCGTTGTATCCATTATGCCCGCAGTAGATGTACTCGGGCAGCTTAAGGCTACTTTTACACTTACGGCAGAGTTATCCGGCAAGCAGTTCAGTCGCCGGAACTGCCTGCTGGATCCGTCAATCTGCATGCAAACGGACAGCATTTGTAGACTGATCCGGATCCGTCTTACAAATGCATTGCAAGAACTGATCCGTCTCTCCGGATGTCATCGGGAGAAACGGATCTGTTATATATTTTTTAAAATTTTTACTGGTCTGCGCATTGCGGTATTTTTAATGCTGGATCCGGCACTAATACATTCAACTGATAATTTCCTCCGTCCAAAACTCCGCTCAGTGACTGAACTGAAGACATCCTGATGCATACTGAACCGATTGCTCTCTATTCAGAATGCATGGGGATAAAACTGATAAGTTCTTTTCCGGCATTGAGCCCCTATGACGTAACTCAGTGCCGGAAAAGAAAAACTGCTAGTGTTAAAGTACCCTTACCCAAATTAATCGTAATCCTTTGGGTAAGTTCACATATCACTTTCAAAGTTCAGTCTTTGCTGTGCTTTTAGTGAAATTGCAACAATTGATGTGTTTGCTACTAAATTTCACTTATTGCTGCAAAAATACACCCTGTAATTGCTAAACCTCACTAATGGGTTTACCGATTCTTTCACCATTAATCAGATACATATTGTGTGTGTTGTCAGATATTATTTATTAATTTTTTTAGCAATTTTGTCCATTGACATTTTTTTTTGCCCTGATATTCATAATTGTTGCCCAACACAGAAACCTAAGCTCTGATCTCATGGTGCTATGGTCTCCGCATGTAACAGAACCAGCAAGTGAAGTCTTCACTTTACCTTAAAGGACTCTAAACCTAAAAATATCCTGCTGCAGATGTAACTGTGTGCATAATGGTCCCAGAGGTAACTGTGCAGGCACCTGCTGCAATAAGCGAATATTAAGCAGGTTCCATGAGGCGTTTTGTTTTGGCTAATTGGGTTGTATACATACAGTGCAGTCCTTTTGTTATTTAGCTGTAATTGTTGCAGAACGGTAGCATTCTGACATGATTGTTCAAAAATGATATGTGAGCACAACCTCGCATATACACTTGCTTGCTCCTTTCTTACCGGGGATGGTATTACTATAATTCATAAATACATCAGGCACTCAGCTTATTATTTTTAACACTTTTAGGCTACTTTCACACTGGCGTTTTTTCTTTCCGTTTGTGAGATCTGTTCAGGGCTCTCACAAGCGGTCCAAAACTGATCAGTTTTGCCCTAATGCATTCTGAATGGAAAAGGATCTGCTCAGAATGCATCAGTTTGCCTCCATTCAGTCACCATTCTGCTCTGGAGGCGACACCAAAACGGTGCTTGCAATGTTTTGGTGTCCGTCTGACAAAACTGAGCCAAACTGATCCATTTTCACTGACACACAATGTAAGTCAATGGGGACGGATCCGTTTTCACTGACACAATCTGGCACAATAGAAAACGTATCCGTCCTCCAACACGGATCCGTGTTGGCTATGTAAAAGATAATGCAAACAGATCTGTTCTGAACGGATGCAGACGGTTGTATTATCGGTGCGGATCCGTCTGTGCAGATCCATTACTGATCCGCAACGAACGCGAGTGTGAAAGTAGCCTTAGTGTATAACCACACAGGAAAATTCTGCTGCGGATTTACCAGGGTTTCACCCTATGTATTGCAAAGAGTGAAATCTGTGGTGGAAAGCTGCAGCAGATTTAAAATCCACACCACAAGTTAACTTCTGCTGTGGATTTTGTGAATCTCATCCACTTTGCTGCTACTATAAAACGCTGTGGATTACCCACTGTACCCTTATATGTATATATTTTTTGTACGCTATTTAGAAGTTCTGTAAAGGTGAGTGTGCCATTCTTTGCTCCAGCCTAGTATAAGAAACTCCAATGGGAAATTCATGGCAATGACCTTGGTTTTCTGTGGGATCGTTTCTGGCATCCAGCTCACAAAGGCGGGGTACACCTCAGTTGTGCTCTGGCCGACACAACTGATGTATATACACCCACCCTTGGAGTTTTCTCAGATTCGAATGCTAGTGTGTATATATAATCCAAGACAAAAATGCACCATGACAGTCATTAGTATGCAACGTATATGACACATTGACCAATACAGAGGAGCACTTTGTTGGGGCACTACATCCTCTTGGTTTGTGGTCACTGTCAGAGGTGGTTGTTTGCCATTGAATTGCTTGTTAAGGGGCTGTGTCACTGAAAATATTTTCTGATTGCAGGTGATTTTATTCCATTTCCTGAACAGGATTACGGGGGCGGCCATCTGTCTTTCTTTACAGCATTTAGAGATATGCTGGGCCATAGACACAATAGACAGGAGCTGGTAGTCAAAACAGTAGGTCAAAAATAACCACCCAAAATTCAAAAAAAATGTTTCACATAAAAACATGATTTAAGCAATGGTTCACTTTCTGTTGACACATTCTCTTTAAAGTAGACATGTGCACCCTTTAATCTGCTGAACAAAACGACATTGGAGGACCGTTGTTTTAGTTGGGATTAATTTACACTGTGCTTTCATATTCTGCTTTGTTCCTTAAATTATTACAAGATCTTTCCTGTGTGGTCCTATTTGGTGCCTGCATTGAAGGTGCACTTCTACGTGACAAGTAAGTAATGTTATTGAAAAAATATATCATGCATTCGGAAGGTCTTTAGTTTTTTTCACATTTTATCTTGCGACCTTGTGCCAAAAAAATAAAAAATAAACACATTTTTTTCCCCCCATCATTCTGCACTGGATCATTCTATAATTGGAAAGAGATGAGAAAACAGAATGTTTGCAGTCTTTGCTAATTTATTGAAAAGGAAAAACTAAAATATTGCATTTGTATAAGTATCCAGATTCCAGACCCTTTACTCAGAACTTGAAGTTGAAGCACCTTTGGCAGCCATTACAGTTTGCAAATATCTTGGGTATGATGCCACAAGGTTTGTACTCCTGAATTTGGGGATTTTCCTCCATTCTTCTCTAGAGATCCTCTCAAGCTCCATGAAGTTGAATGGGGACTGTTGGTGTACATATTTTTCAGAGATGTTCAATTTGGTTCAAGTCAGGACTCTGGCTGGGCCACTCATAGATATTCACAGTGTGCTCCCTAAGTCACTTGGCTGTGTGCTTTGGGTCATTGTCTTGTTAAAAGGTAAACCTTCGGCCCAGTCTGAGGTCCAGTGCACTCTGGATAAGGTTTTCATTAAGAATAAATCTGTACTTTGTTCTAATCAGCTTTCCCATAACCCTGACCAGTCTTCCTGTCCCAGACACTAAAAAAACACCCCTACAGCATAATGCTGCCACCACCTTACTTCACTGTAGTGGATGGTATTAGGCGGGTGATGAGCAGTGCAGACATGATGCTTAGAATTGAGGCCAAAAAGTTACATTTTGGTTTCATCAGATCAGAGAGTGTTGTTTCTTAGTCTGAGAGTCTTTTCTATTTTTTATATTTTTTTGTAAACTCCAGGCAGGTTTTCATTTGTCTTTTACTGAGAAAGGGTATCTTTCTGGTAAATCTACCCTAAAGCTTATATTGGTGGAGTGCTGCACAGATGGTTGACCTTCTGGAGGTTTCGCCAATATGCAACTATGGATCATTGGAGCTCAGCTAGGGTGACCATTGAGTTCTTGGTCACCACTCTTACCAAAGTCCTTCTCCCTCGATTACTTGGTTTGGCTGGGCAGACAGCTTTAGGGGGTCCTTGATTGTTCCATACTTCTTCCTTTTAAGAATTATGGAGGCCACTATGCTCTTGGGAACGTTCAGTGCAGCAGAAGTGTTTTTGTACCCTTCTCCAGACATGTGTCTCCACATCGTGCTGTCTCTGAGCTTTCCTCCTCAAGGCTTGGTTTTTGCTCTGATTATGTATTCTTATTTGTGAGACCTTATATAGACAGGGGTATGTATTTCCAACTCACATTAAATCAACTGAGTTTACCACACTCCACCTAAATATGCAAAAATGTTTCACTTTGTTACATAGTTAATACGGTTGAAAAAAGACATAAGTCCATCAAGTTCAACCAAGGAATAGGTGGGGACATGAATCCCATTATGGGTTATTAAGTGCGTTTTTTTTATATTGGCACAAGCCAGCAGCGTAAAATGTTAGAAAATCTTAATGGGTCTGTAGATGTTCTGAATGCATTGTATATTTGCAAACATTTGCAAATGCCAGGTTAGAGAAAGCAGTGCAATCAGTCTTGTCAGTTGTTTGTTCTACAGATTCCACCATAGTCTTATTGCAGCCTGGGTGGAAGATCCTGCTACTGATCTTAAAGGGGTATTTTGGTAAAGTAACTTAATTTTTGAAAAGCTGTATTCAGGCTGGAAGCTGTGACCCAACCAGAACCAATACCTATGCATATAACCAGAGCTTCATTTTACCTTGCAATCCATTTGTCTAGCTCCTGCGTGAGCCTGCAACACACTGAGAGTATCATGGTGCCTGATCTTCCGTCACAAAACTACAATCCCCACAATCCCTAGCTTTCCTGCTGCTAGTTTGTGCTTGTTCATGAGTGTTAATTTTTACTGATTGGCTGCCTGATATACCGTCTGGTCACGCCTACTCTCCTCACCAATCACCAGCACACGAACACTCCCTTTGTTTCACAAGACATTTAGCTAGAGAAGTTCATGATAGATCGAGCATGCTCAGGGTGTTGTTAACAAAGGCTCAGAAGTACAGGTCGATGCCAATGGTAATTTATGACGAAACACAGTGGTTATCAGAGGAAGAAAACTACCGTATTTTTCGCCCTAGGTTTTTCAGGAGGAAAATAAGAAAAAAAATATTTTTAACCAAAAGGTGTGCTTTTGAACTAATGGTGGTCTGTGCATGGCACTGTTATGGGGGGGGGGTGGTATCTGTGGATGGCACTGTTATGGGGGGGTCTGTGGATGGAACTTTTATGGGGGGTGATCTGTGGATGGCACTGTTATGGGGCGGTGATCTCTGGATGGCACTGTTATGGGGGGGATCTGTGGATGGCACTGTTATGGGGGGGATCTGTGGATGGCACTGTTATGGGGGAGATCTGTGGATGGCACTGTTATGGGGAGAGATCTGTGGATGGCACTGTTATGGGGGGAGATCTGTGGATGGCACTGTTATGGGGGGAGATCTGTGGATGGCACTGTTATGGGGGGAGATCTGTGGATGGCACTGTTATGGGGGGAGATCTGTGGATGGCACTGTTATGGGGGGAGATCTGTGGATGGCACTGTTATGGGGGGAGATCTGTGGATGGCACTGTTATGGGGGGAGATCTGTGGATGGCACTGTTATGGGGGGAGATCTGTGGATGGCACTGTTATGGGGGAGATCTGTGGATGGCACTGTTATGGGGGGGTGATCTGTGGATGGCACTCTTATGGGGCGGTGATCTGTGGATGGCACTGTTGTGGGGGGGGGTGATCTGTGGATGGCACTGCTATATGTATATGTCACCCACAGATCCCCCACCCCATAATAGTGGCATCCACAGATGCCCTAATATACCGGAGCTAAACCTGTGGGAGGGGCCGTTATGAATGAAGTAGGCGGCACAGGCACGTGACATTAGTGAGTTACGGCCGCCCGCCCTGCTCTGCCTGCTACAGGACATTTAGTAAGTAGTACAGATGGGGCTGGGGATCTGAACTTCAGTAAAAGTTATTATTATGAAAGGTTTAGGCAATAAAGCAGTGAGTGAGAGGCGGGGCTGGAGTACAGTGACTGCATCGGCCCCGCTGCATTTGCATGACACCGGCCCCTCCCCCCTCCAGCTGATACATCACAGTCTGCAATGTAAAATGGCTGGGGGGGGGGAGTGCGTCTTATGGGGTGAAAAATACAGTACTTTTATAACTACTGAATGGTAATTATCTGAAATTGACATTATATTAGATAATTATTGATGAATTAGTCTAAAACATAAGTTATATTTATAGTAACTGCAATACCTCTTTAAGTAACCTTGTGGGATGCTGCCAATAGCTGTATAATTAAATAGTCCATCCACTTGATATTACATGCTCTGCACAAAGAAAGAATTTCCAGTTGAGGGACAGCTTTAAATCACATGTGCAATATACACACCACCCCAAGCTTCACCTCAACCCACACAAATGACGCCAAGAGCTCCCCTAGTGGTAAGAACAGTGGGATGAGAGAGGCATCATTACTTTCCTTTGTAATATACTAATGAGTTTTCAAAAATACATTTCACATGGCTGGAAAACCCGTTCTTAATACAGAGCCCCCTAAGTTAATACAGACCCCCAGACCAGACCCTAAAATTAATACAGACCTTCAGACGGACTACAAAATGAATGCAGATTCCCAGACTAGGCTCCAAAATTAAAGCAATTGTCTTGCTTTGGATGCAACAACCCCTGTCATACAGACCTGTACCCCTGAACATAAAAAAACCCCACTCATCTGCAGTTCTACCACTGCTCTGTTCCCAGATGTCGCAAATCATAGGCCTCAGTGGCCACGGGTGCTTGAATGGTACCGTGTTGCTGTTATGTACCATTCAAGCCGTTGTGAACACTGAGGCCTGTGAACAGAGAAGTTGCAGGGCTGCGGACAGGAGATTGTTTTTTTTATGTTCTAGGGCACAGGTTAGGACCCCAGCAGTTGTTTTCTCCTAGGCCAGGCAGCCCTTTGTCCAGACAGACCTAAAAATTAATACAAAGCCGTAGACCTCAAAATTACAGACCTACACCAGACCCTAAAATTAATGCAGACTGCAGATCAGCCCCCAATTCATACAGACCCCAGATCAGTCCCCAAATTCATATTGACCCCAGATCAGACGCCAAATTAAGCCACTTCCGCCCCCTATAACCCCACCCAACCCCTTTGTACCCTTAATGCAGACCGCAGAGCAGGCAAAATAAATATACTCATCTCTCCTCCTTCATCTGCCACCACCACTAGGGCTCTTTGTGCAGCTCAGCACTGTGTTCTGGCACCAGCGGTGCACTGCGTCCTGATGTTGCGCAGCAGACCATGCACTGTACCCTGAAGCTGTATGGTTACAGGACATAGGGCATCACCGGAGATGAGCACCAGTGAGTAATGCCAGCTCTAATTGTGCCATACTCACCACTCCCTGTTCCTGTGTTCTGTTTTAATGAGCGCTGATTAGGTAATAGCGCACCCCCTTAAGGTATTGTGGGACACCGATATAATTGCCTCCAGGGCTGCATGTTTGAGAACACTGATCTAGTTTGTTATGGTTCATAGGAAGCTGAATAAGAGAACCCTCCAGATTAGAAATACATGTTCTACTCAAGTGACATACATTTCTAACCTTAGGCTAAAATTTTAAATTTAGTTTGAGACCAATTCTACTGTATATACTATGGTAGTTTCACAAACGTTTTACTTTATTGGAGTTAGGTCTGTCTGGATCATAACAACCTTCTAATCAGAAACTGACCAGAACATTTGTGTTTGCTGGCATGGATCAATAAAGGAGCAAATAAAGAGTTGCTCCATACAAAAAGTCAAAATGCAACTTGTCACAGCCAAAGCCCTGTGATGTTGAGTCAGTATAGGAAATGTTATCAAAGCGCTTCACATAATTTTACTTGATAACTACCTTCCCATGAAATACTAAAGGGACACCACAGATGATAGATTTGGGCAATTGTGAAGAGCTATAGAGTTATGCTTATATTCGATTTGGAGGCTTCATCATAAGATTTCATAGAAGGAATAACAGATGCAATGATGGAACTTTGAAAGACCCCACTGTAAGTCAATGAAATCTGTTAGGCATCGATGGTCTGTCCTACGACAAAGTACTGCATTGTGATGTTGGGGGTCCATGGTACATAATTTAAAAAGCCAGTTTTACATTTTCCCCAGGCTGGAACCACCTTTGTCTTATGCACCTATGTAGGAAGCCGTAGTTAAAGGTGTTGTCCGGGTTCAGAGCTGAACCCGGACATACCCCCATTTTCACCCAGGCAGCCCCCCTGACCTGTCCATGGAACTGCCAGGAAGTCTGGTGACATCACCGGCACTGATGGGTGGGATTTGGCGCTGCCCTAGCCAGTAAAACAGATAGGGCAGCACTAAAGCTTCCGCCCGGCAGTGTGTTATGCGAAACAAAAGAGCAAGTGCCCTGCAAAATTTAGCGCAGGGCAAGGCAGCGTATCTGAGCATGAGATGCTCCGATGCTAGCCTCAGGGGGACTGCCTGGGTGAAAATAAGGGTATGTCCAGGTTCAGCTCTGAACCCAGAAAACCCCTTTAACATAAGGCTGACCCAATTAATGATCACGTGTAGTCCGATAACATACCACGCCCTAGCTAAAGCTTGATTTTTTTGCTGATTTCTTTAGGGTCCAAATCTCACCATAGTAAATTTTAGCCAGAGTAACTAAAATGCTTATGTGTATTAATATAATCAATGCCTTATTCCGTTCATGCAGTGTTTACTTGATTTATTTGGATTAAATAGAATATAGTAGACACTTGCTGCATCATCTGCACTCCCTGGGCATCGGGACCAACAAGGGGACCCTCCATTTAGTATCTTTTGCTAGTTGACTAGGGTGAACTACATATGGTAGGACATATCTTTTTTCCCCTCACCCATGACGGCACCTAGTGCGACTCAGGACCTCCCATTAGGACAGGAAACCTGAGAAGATAAAAAGGACACACCTCTACCCAACACCAGTTCAGGTTTCCTGTCCTCCGGATGGGAGTTCCTGAGAAGCAGCGCAGCAGATCGCTGCGCGACATACCTCAAGAAGAAGAAGCCAGCGCTGTGGCGTTGCCGTGGGAAGACCTATCCCTGGGGAGCGGTAGTTCTGTGGCCGTGCCGGAAGCCGCTCCCCACATGTCTGCCTGCTCCCGCACTCGCTACCGGTCCTGCGGGGAGCTGCTGTGGCCGTGTTCAGGTGGCTCCCCTCGCCGACATGCCCAGTTTAAAGATGGCGCCCGCGCGTCTAAGCGCTTATGCGCATGCGCGGGGCCGTCCTTTAGAGGGCCGGCTGATGACGTTAGGGGGGCAGGGCTCTCTCCCGACGCGCAGGACCCGGAAGTGAGGGCCGAGGCGCGTCTTTTAAAACTATAAGTGCGGCAGCAGGTGCAGGCAGCCAGCGGAGGCACAGGTTTTTTGTGCTGAAGTAGGATCCAGCTGGCAAGCATGTCGGAGCCTACAGATGGACGCGCTGAACCCCTGGACCCCTTGAGGCCTGCAAGTCCGGTACTGGTCCTAAGGACTGGGAAAGGAAAATTCACATGGTGAGAACGTTCCTTTTTACTAATAAGGTGTTTCTATCTTAGATCCCAAAGCCTCCTAAAAAATCATCTTCCAAGTCAAAACACAAGGAGTGTGCAGACTGTAAAACGGCTCTATCTGCATCCTATCAGAAATCTCTGTGCACAGCATGTATAGACAAGCTGGTAGCGGAACAGTCCCAGACCCTTACAAGATCTATGAAGTCCTTAATCAAGGCATCCTTCAGGGCTTTCGGTAAAGGCCGTGCCAGATCCCCGGATAAAGTCACAGAATGTGATAGTATGGAAATGGACTCGTCCGATAGTGAAGCCAGAGAATCCGGACAGTTAGATTGCAGTAATTCGGACTCCTCGAACGAGGAATATTCAGGGAAGTCCTTCTTTTCCCCTGAGGATACGCAGCCGTTACTAAAAGCGGTCCGAGCAACTATGCAGTTGGAAGACATTAAGCAGACTAGATCGGTTGCGGATCAGGCCTTCCAGGCATTAGGCCCTAAAAAGCATAGAGTTTTTTCTATGCATGAAAGCATGCAGGCGATTATTAAAAAGGAGTGGAATAATCCTGACAGAAAATTCTTCATACCCTCCTCTGTAAAAAGAAAGTACCCTTATGAAGAAAAAGTGTCCTCAAGCTGGGATAGGGCCCCTACGGTGGATGCACCAGCCGCCAAGATTGCAAAAAAGTCTGCCCTCCCCTTTGATGATTTAGGTTGTCTTTCGGACCCGTTAGATAAAAAAGCGGATATATATCTTAAACGGGCTTGGGAGACGTCGGCCGCCTGTCTAAGGCCGGCAGTCGCAGCCACTTGGGTTTCCCGGTCGCTGAGACTATGGATTGACCAGCTAGAGACACACCTTAAAGAAAAAAGGCCTAGAGAAGAGCTCCTAGCCTCTCTCCCCTCCTTATCAAAAGCAGCTAATTTTTGAACGGATGCTTCCACTGATGTGATGCGCTTTTCCGCCAGAGCCTCTGCCATGACAAACGCGGCTAGAAGAGCTATTTGGCTTAGATCCTGGAAGGGTGACCAGGGATCTAAGGCCAGACTCTGTGCCCTTCCGTGTGAGGGCGACAGGTTATTTGGGTCATCTCTAGATGACATCCTGGAGAAGGCCTCTGACAAAAAAAGGGGATTTCCTGTCCCTCAGAAGCCCCCCTTTTTTCGTAGGCCCCAGCAGAGTTTTAGAAGGTAGAGGGGCAAGCCCTACGATAGGAAGGAGAGGGATCGGTTTCGGAGGAAATCTAGCGGCTTCCTTTTTAAAACCCAAGATAATAAAAAAGATAAGCAGCAATGAATCCAGTCTCCAGGTTGGGGGAAGACTCTCTTCCTTCCTCCCGGCCTGGTCAAAGGTCACCCAGAACAAATGGGTTTTGGGAGGGATAGCAGAGGGATTCAGATTGGAATTTCTCTCCTATCCCCAAAATTTCTTCACCCGCACTCCAACTCCGAAAGATCCCTTAAAGTCCACAGTTTTAGAGGCAGAGGTTCAGTTGTTATTGGACAAAGGAGTCGTTTGCCAAGTTCCAAAGGAAGAGGAGGGCAGGGGGTATTACTCCCCACTCTTTCTGGTAAGGAAACCCAATGGGTCTTTTCGGAGGATTTTAAATCTAAAACGATTAAACAGGTTCCTGAAATACAAAAGATTCCGGATGGAGACAATAAAGACAACTATAGACCTGCTATACAAGGATTGCTGGATGGCAAGTATAGACTTAGAGGATGCTTATTATCACATCCCTATTCATCCCTCCTCCCAAAAGTATTTGAGAACGGCAGTCCAAGTGAAGGGCCAGCTTCTGCATCTTCAATACAGGGCCCTCCCGTTTGGGGTCTCACAAGCCCCGAGAATTTTTACAAAGGTTGTGGTGGAGATGGTGGCATTCCTCCGATTGTCCAGGGTAGTGTTAGTACCCTATCTGGACAATTTTTTGTTCATAGCCCAGACGAAGGTACAGTTACAGACGGAACTTGTCCAGGTGTGTTCTCTATTGAAGGATCTGGGATGGAAGGTCAATCGAGAAAAATCTTGCCTAACCCCCTCTCAAAATTGCATATTTTTAGGGATGCAGCTAGATTCCACGGCTCAGAAAACATTCCTTCCTCAAAAGAAGGTAGTTTCAACAAAAGAACATGTATGGATCTTTTTCCGCTCCTTCCGATGTTCCATCAGAGAGGCGATGACAGTATTGGGGCACCTGACGGCCACGATTCCCGCCGTACCGTTTGCTCAGATTCACACGATCGTTACAGTGGGATATCTTAAATATATGGAATGGTCTTCCACAAACGCTAGAGGAAAAATTTCATCTCTCCTCCAGAGCAAGGTATTCCCTCCTATGGTGGACATCCGAGAAGAATCTTTCGGCAGGAATGCCCTGGTCCTTCATAGAACCCATACGGATAACAACAGATGCCAGTCCGTGGGGTTGGGGGGCTCATTCAGATGGGAATTACTGGCAGGGAAGATGGGATTTAAGAACCCGAGCCTGCACATCAAATTACAAGGAGCTCAAAGCAGTAGAAAGAGTTCTAAGGGTGGCAGTTCCAGATGTCTTAAACAAAAAACTGGTCTTTTACTCGGACAATTCAACGACGGTGGCCTATATAAATCATCAGGGCGTAACAAAGATACCATCCCTAATCTTCCTCTGCCAGGAAATTTTCAAAATAGCAGAAGACAGGAACCTGCTCCTATCAGCAATACATCTGAAGGGAAAAGAGAACACGGTGGCCGATTTTTTGAGCCGAGTGGAACTCAGTCAGGCAGAGTGGAGTCTGAACTGAGAAGTTTTTTCCCAGATTGTCTTAAAGTTTGGGACCCCAACTATAGACCTCTTTGCCGGGAACGCGGCTATGCCTTCCCGCTTATTTCCCTAATTCCACAGGTACTGAAGAAAGTACGGAGGGAAGGAGCCTCTATAATCCTGGTAGCCCCGAAATGGCCCAAAAGAATCTGGTACTCCACCCTGTTAAATCTAGCTAGAAGCCCCCCCTGGATGATCCCTCCAAGGGAGGACCTCCTTTTCCAGGGGCCTGTATGCCATCCCAATCCGGAGATTCTTCAATTGGCAGTATGGAGTCTGACAGGGACATCTGGTTGAGGAGAGGGCTTTCTAACAAAGTTGTTTCCACCCTTCTAGGCGTTAGGAAAGCTACAACAGCCAGGAAGTATAATAGAGTTTGGAATATCTTTGCTTCCTTTCTAGGGTCTAGCCCTGATCCATTTAGTCCTCCAGAAATACCTAAGGTTTTGGACTTTTTACAGGCAGGTTTAGACAAGGGACTTAAGGTCTCCACCCTAAAAGTACAGGTGTCGGCTTTGAGATATTTTTTCGACTACCAGTTAGCAATCCATCCTTGGGTCAAACGTTTCCTTTCTGCCGCGGCCAGAATCCATCCTTCTGTAAGACCTCTTCCCCCCCCCATGGGACCTAAACAGGGTCTTGACAGCCCTAACCGATAAACCATTGAGCCCTTGTTGGAGATCCCAATTGACATCCTGTCCATTAAAATGGCCTTTCTCCTGGCAATTACCTCTGCTAGGAGGATCTCTGAGATCCAGGCCTTCTCAGCACATCCACCTTATACTGTCATCCAGGACAATCGGGTAGTAATCAGGCCCCTGCCTTCCTTCCTTCCCAAAGTTGTCTCGGATTTTCACAGGAGCCAGGACATTGTGTTACCTTCCTTTTTTCCTAACCCTTCCAATAGCAGGGAAAAAAGTTTTCATTGCTTGGATGTTAAAAGATGCCTGTTAGTATACCTTGATGTTACGTCTTCGTGGAGGAAAGACGAGAACCTTCTTGTCCAGTTTTAGGTGGGAATAGGGGTAAAAAAGCATCCTGCGGGGTTATTGCCAGATGGGTGAAGAAGGCCATAACGAAGGCTTACATCTCCTTGGGTCTTTCCCCTCCTTCTGGGTTCGGGGCCCATTCCACTCGGTCAATGTCTACTTCATGGGCGGAAAGGGCTGATGTGTCTTTAGCTCAGATTTGTAGGGCAGCTACATGGAGTTCCCCACATACCTTTCTCAAACATTATAGATTGCAGCTCCATTCTGACGCCTCATTTGGGGAGAAGGTCCTTCAAGCTGTGCCCCCCCCCCCAGACTCTATTTATAGTCTATCTCGCACTGGGTGCCGTCATGGGTGAGGGGAAAACAACATTGCTTACCGGTAATCGTTTTTCTGGATACCCATGACGGCACCCGATAGTTCCCTCCCCATATACAGATATATATACAGATACATTTATATAAATATATATAGGGTATCAGTCAGGTCTATATAAAGTAATATAGATTTAAAAAAAAAAGGGGGGGTCTTTAATCCCTTATCACTTCTCTCCGGAGAACAATTTATTTCTTCCACTGGTGTTGGGTGGAGGTGTGTCCTTTTTATCTTCTTAGGTTTCCTGTCCTAATGGGAGGTCCTGAGTCGCACTGGGTGCTGTCATGGGTATCGAGAAAAACGATTACCGGTAAGCAATGTTGTTTTCCCTTGGTTTAATACGCCCATCTCGGGGGGGGGGGGGGGGGGCCCACGCGTCAGGGTTAACCGGTAATAGGTCCCACAACGCAGGGTTTCTTAGGGTATATTAGGACAGGTATAGGGACCGGGAAACCCCACAATCTGGAGTTATCCCTGGGCTGAAGGTAGACCAGAGTTTTTGTTAGGGACTCCCCCGACAATAACTGTCCACATTCCCCTTCCTTCCCATGGATTTGTATTATCTTTGTGTACCTCTATCTTGAATTTATTGGAGTTAGCCTACAAATTTAGGTTTGGGATACTTTCTTATCTGAATAGAAATAAAGTATTGTATTGTGTTTTAAAGGTTCCTTTCTTTGCAGTATGTGATTTATATAGAATATAGTAGACATTTTAATGTTTTCTAAATCACAGAAATTAGCATACATCATATTCAGTCATCTGCATTAACCTTATCTCATATGTCTTAATGACAGGTTTGGTGAAGCAGTCAGTGGCCAACTTGTGATAGGTACATTGGCCTGGCCATCTCCTTGGGTGATTGTTATTGGTTCCTTCTTTTCTACTTGTGGTGCCGGACTCCAGAGCTTGACGGGTGCTCCACGTTTGCTGCAAGCCATTGCAAGAGATGGAATCGTGCCTTTCCTTCAGGTATAATGGGACAGACATACCAAAGCCATTAAAATATAGTCACCGATATGGGCCCTCACACTGTCTAACTCTAAGGCAACGTCCGTTTCGTGTTAACCGCACTTTGCCTGGCCTCCCACGTGATGGCGTCGGACTGCATGTTCATTTATGCTCCACCTGGTGTCCTCACTATGAAACATTTTTTCATCACATTATACACTGCTTGTTTCCAGTAATTACGGCCAAGAGCCTTGTATTAACTTTGTCTACATGATAAATGCCATTTGCTGAAGTGAGACAACTCCTTTAAGATCTGCCAGTTTCACTTGCAGTACATAATAGATCACTACACTCTATTCTTATAATCAGACGATCCGTCCTTGCAGATGTTCGCCTCTGTGCACCACTTGCTGTTATTCCAGTTTGTTGTTCTCCAAAGCACAGGGACATAAACCTTAAACAATGGTGACATCTCAGCCTGGGTGCATAGTGATCTGGCAACTGATAAACCATGGTCTAAGTTCAAGGATTCTGTCCCTTTAACTTTGTGACAAGTGATGCCAAACAGGATGCATCACTTAATCTTCCCACACAACTTGGTTTGATTTTTGTGATTTCATATGGCAAGTAAACTTTGCCTTCAGTTTTGCATTTATGGCCCTCCAACATCCCACAGATTGGAGCTAGGTGTTTGAAAATTTGATCATTTGCGACACCTGCTACTTCCTCAATTTGTATAAACTTACAGCTTGTCCTTCTTGGAGTTGCAATTTAAAATGTTGAGTAGTGTAATATGCATGAAATATAATACTGTTACTCCATTGTTACATAAATATCAAGAATGATTCCTTACTGTTTTTTATTTAGGTGTTTGGTCATGGAAAAGCCAATGGAGAACCAACATGGGCTTTATTGTTGACTGCTGGTATCTGTGAAATTGGAATTTTAATTGCTTCCTTGGATAGTGTTGCACCAATTCTTTCAATGTAAGTATTTTGGATTTTTATTAATTGACTGAATGTAAGATAATCAGTTATTTTAAATGACTACCCCATATGGAAGCTTCCTTCTGTGTGATTCTCATTAGTTAAATGGCTTTATTAACAATATTTAAATTTGTACGTATCTCTAAGGCTGAGTTCACATCACCGTATGGCATTCCGTTTTTTTGCATGCAGTACTTTTTTCCCATCTAAAAAAATGGATTTCAGACGGAAATAGCTTAAACTGATGCAACAGGATCTTTTTTTTTTTTTTTTTTTACAGTATCCTATTAAAAAATGTACCCTGTGCAATCCTATGCATAACAGATGCAACAGGATCTGTTTTTATACAGGATTCAGTTTTTTCTTTCTTTCTCTTCTTCTGAGAGATCAGAAGAACGGAAAGCTAAATGGTGATGTGAACCATATAGGAGTAGACGTGGTATATACCTAGAGTTGACTACAACTGATTTGCATCATTTACAGGGGCAGCAAAGTGACATTATAACAAATCTCATCCACACTCAATGGACATTTTCTGCAAGAAAATCTTCACATAACTTGACATGCCGTGAAGGTTTTAAATGTGCAGCATGTCCATTTATGTTTTGGATTAAAATGAAGCAGACCTGCAACATTTGGCTATGCCCAAGTATAATTTTTTGAAAATTATATTTGTTTTTCACTAAGAGTGTGACCCAAACAAATTTTATGGCCCTATTACATTGCAGGATGTCTGGGGAGGCTGAGCACCGTTAAACACGTGTTCGTTTATCATCTGATTGTATTAATCATTACTTGGGAAAATTATCGGGAACAAGTGTTCCTATGAATGCGACATATGCCTATGGCACATGCATGTATATTCCCAAGATCAAGAGAAACTGAAGAGAATAACAACAGTTTCTAAAAATAAGGATTACACCCAAATCCTGTTCTGTCAGTTTAAAACATAAGGATACTCCATGGAAATGATTGCTGCATGTACATGGAACCTTTCACCTTGGCATGTGATCAGGCAGTTATTCAGAATGTTTGGTTCCCTCCTCATAATTGCCTGGGCATTGGCCCATTTAAAAGAGGATCTGTGACTATCCATTTCTGACATTGACGGAAAGTAATTATTTTCCATTGCCAGGTGGAGATTTGTTTTTAGTTGTACTCTTCTGTGAAGGATTTCTTACATTCACAACCCTTTATTAAACCCTACACACACAATGATCCATCCTTTACTAGGACCTTTCTACTCTGCTGCTCCCCTAAACAGTCACTGAGGAAGGAAGCTGAATTTTAACATGGGTTAAAAAGGAACTGTGACTTGCATAATGAAGCCAGCGCTTGAACCTGTTCTTTAAAATTACACCAGCCACAATATTGAGGTTAGAGTGCTTAAAGTCCAGAGTTAATACATATGTATGGTCAAATCCAGAAATATTGGGACATCAACACAAGTCTAACATTTTTGGCTCTATACACCACCACAGTGGATTTGAAATTAAACTAACAAGATGTACTTTAACTGCAGACTGTCAGCTTTAATTTGAGGGTATTTACATCCAAATCAGGTGAACGGTGTAGGAATTACAACAGTTTTCCCACTTGTATGGGACCAAAAGTAATGGGACAATTGGCTTCTCAGCTGGTCCATGGCCAGGTGTGTGTTGTTCCCTCATTATCCCAATTACGAGCAGATAAAAGGTCCAGAGTTAATTTCAAGTGTGCTATTTGCATTTGGAATCTGTCAACTCTCACGATAAGATCCAAAGAGCTGTCGCTATCAGTGAAGCAAGCAATCATTAGGCTGAAAAAAAAAAAAATCAAACCCATCAGAGAGATAGCAAAAACATTAGGCGTGGCCAAAACAACTGTTTGGAACATTCTTAAAAAGAAGGAACGCATCGGTGAGCTTAGTAACATCAAAAGACCCGGGAGACCACGGAAAACAACTGTGGTGGATGAGCGAAGAATTATTTCCCTGGTGAAGAAAACACCCTTCACAACAGTTGGCCAGATCAAGAACACTCTCCAGGAGGTAGGTGTGTGTGTGTGTCATAGTCAACAATCAAGAGAAGACTTCACCAGAGTGATTACAGAGGGTTCATCACAAGATGTAAACCATTGGTGACCCTCAAAAACAGGAAGGCCAGATTAGAGTTTGCCAAACGACATCTAAAAAAGCCTTCACAGTTTTGGAACAACATCCTATGGACAGATGAGACCAAGATCAACTTGTACCTGTTGTGATGGGAAGAGAAGAGTATGGAGAAGGAAAGAAACTGCTCATGAACCTAAGCATACCACCTCATCACTGAAGCATGGTGGTGGTAGTGTCATGGTGTGGGCATGTATGGCTGCCAATGGAACTGGTTCTCTTGTATTTATTGATGATGTGACTGCTGACAAAAGCAGCAGGATAAATTCTGAAGTGTTTCGGGAAATATTATCTGCTCATATTCAGCCAAATGCTTCAGAACTCATTGGACAGCTCTTCACAGTGCAGATGGACAATGACCCAAAGCATACTGCAAAAGCAACCAAAGAGTTTCTTAAGGGAAAGAAGTGGAATGTTATGCAATGGCCAAGTCAGTCACCTGACCTGAATCCGATTGAGCATGCATTTCACTTGCTGAAGACAAAACTGAAGGCAAAATGCCCCAAAAACAAGCAGGAACTGAAGACAGTTGCAGTAGAGGCCTGGCAGTGCATCACCAGGGATGAAACCCAGCGTCTGGTGATGTCTATGCGTTCTAGACTTCAGGCTGTAATTGACTGCAAAGGATTTTCAACCAAGTATTAAAAAGTGAAAGTTTGATTTATGATGATTATTATGTCCCATTACTTTTGGTCCCTTAACAAGTGGGAGGCACATATGCAAACTCTGGTAATTCCTACACCGTTCACCTGATTTGGAAGTAAATGCTATCTCTCTGATGGGTTTGATATTTTTTTTTCAGCCTAATGATGGGTTGCTTCACTGATAGTGACAGCTCTTTGGATCTCATCTTGAGAGTTGAGAGCAACAGATTCCAAATGCAAATAGTACACTTGAAATGAACTCTGGACCTTTTATCTGCTCATTGTAATTGGGATATACAAACTGTTGTAATTCCTACACCGTTCACCTGATTTGGATGTAAATACCCTCAAATTAAAGCTGACAGTCTGCAGTTAAAGCACATCTTGTTCGTTTCATTTCAAATCCATTGTGGTGGTGTATAGAGCCAAACATAATATAATGGTGTTGATGTCCCAATATTTATGGACCTGGCTATATGTTCTTGGCAGTCAGCGATTTAAACTCCTGACAATTTTGTAATCGCACATATGCATACATTACTATCAAATTCTTAAAAACAGTCTCCATTGGGTAGAATGTTAAAATAACAATGCTTTTCTGCACAAGCATTGATTTCTCGTTTGTGTATTAAATCACAGCTTCCCTTTTACACTACTTTATTGCTATTTAGTTTGTTTTGTTCTTCATGTGGGCATGGTGGCATTGATCAGTATTGTGTATATATATATATATATATATATATATATATATATATATATATATATACATTTAGTACAATTTCTATGGCATTGATTTAAAAAATACATTTCTTTCTCAATGCAAACCAGTCAAACTGGTAGATAGAAGATTGCTAGAGAAACTTATTTAGAGAAGGGAGCATAATTGTGCATTTTAGTAAATTATACACAATCTAGTCACATTATTATGACCACCAGCTAATATCCAAAGTAACCACCATGTGCAGCAATTACCGTATTTTTCGCCCCATAAGACACACCTAGGTTTTTGGGGAGGAAAAAAATAGTTTTAACCAAAAGGTATGCTTTTGGTGGGTTTGGAACTAATGGTGGTCTGTGGATGGCACTATTACTGGGGATCTGTGGATGGCACTGTTATGGGGGGGATCTGTGAAGGACACTCTTATGGGGGGATCTGTGGATGATGCACTGTTATGGGGGGATCTGTGGATGATGCACTGTTATGGGGGGATCTGTGGATGACGCACTGTTATAGGGGGATCTGTGCATGACGCACTGTTATGGGGGGATCTGTGACGGACGCTGTTATGGGGGGGATCTGTGGCTGACACGGTTTGGGGGGGATCTGTGGCTGACACTGTTATGGGGGGGATCTGTGGCTGACACGGTTATGGGGGGGGGGAATCTGTGGCTGGCACTGTTACAGGGGGATCTGTGGCTGGCACTGTTACAGGGGGGATCTGTGGCTGGCACTGTTACAGGGGGGATCTGTGGCTGGCACTGTTACAGGGGGGATCTGTGGCTGGCACTGTTACAGGGGGGATCTGTGGCTGGCACTGTTACAGGGGGGATCTGTGGCTGGCACTGTTACAGGGGGGATCTGTGGCTGGCACTGTTACAGGGGGGATCTGTGGCTGGCACTGTTACAGGGGGGATCTGTGGCTGGCACTGTTACAGGGGGGATCTGTGGCTGGCACTGTTACAGGGGGGATCTGTGGATGGCACTGTTACGGGGGGATCTGTGGCTGGCACTGTTACAGGGGGGATCTGTGGCTGGCACTGTTACAGGGGGGATCTGTGGCTGGCACTGTTACAGGGGGGATCTGTGGCTGGCACTGTTACAGGGGGGATCTGTGGCTGGCACTGTTACAGGGGGGATCTGTGGCTGGCACTGTTACAGGGGGGATCTGTGGCTGGCACTGTTACAGGGGGGATCTGTGGCTGGCACTGTTACAGGGGGGATCTGTGGCTGGCACTGTTACAGGGGGGATCTGTGGCTGGCACTGTTACAGGGGGGATCTGTGGCTGGCACTGTTACAGGGGGGATCTGTGGCTGGCACTGTTACAGGGGGGATCTGTGGCTGGCACTGTTACAGGGGGGATCTGTGGCTGGCACTGTTACAGGGGGGATCTGTGGCTGGCACTGTTACAGGGGGGATCTGTGGCTGGCACTGTTACAGGGGGGATCTGTGGCTGGCACTGTTACAGGGGGGATCTGTGGCTGGCACTGTTACAGGGGGGATCTGTGGCTGGCACTGTTACAGGGGGGATCTGTGGCTGGCACTGTTACAGGGGGGATCTGTGGCTGGCACTGTTACAGGGGGGGATCTGTGGCTGGCACTGTTACAGGGGGGATCTGTGGCTGGCACTGTTACAGGGGGGATCTGTGGCTGGCACTGTTACAGGGGGGATCTGTGGATGGCACTGTTACGGGGGGATCTGTGGATGGCACTGTTACAGGGGGGATCTGTGGATGGCACTGTTTTATATATGTGCCATCCACAGACCCCCCCCACCGCTTAACTGTGCCATCCACAGATGTTCCCCATAAAACTGTCATCCACAGACCCCCCCCCCCCCCCGCCACTCCAGTGCTGCAGTATACAAATATAAAATGTCTCATTCAATTTAAATTGATTAAACATGCCCACTCACTCCTAATATTACCGTACATCCTAACAACTTTTATACAATGCAGGCAGGTAGGCCGGACGGACGGCGCGTCACTCACTGACGTCACTTGCCTGCGCCGCCTTCTTCATTCATAAAGTAGGCAGCACAGGCACGTGACATTAGGGAGTTACGCTGCCGCCCAGCCTGCCTGCGTGCATTCTACAGAAGCTGTTAGGATGTACGGTAATATTAGGGGTGGGGGGGCATGTTTAATCACTTTCAATTGAAAAATACATTTTATATTTGTATAGTGCAGCACTGGAGCGGCGGGGCTATAGTACAGTGACTGCACCGCCCCAATTGCCGGCCACCAGCGCCTCCTCCCAGTCCATCCTCGCTCACGCATACATCGCAGCCTGCAATGTAAAACTGTCAGCATTCGCCCCATAAGACGCAGGGGCATTTCCCCCCCATTTTGGGGGGGGTGGGAAGTGTGTCTTATGGGGCGAAAAATACGGTAGATGAGCTGGGAGTGACTCTGTAAGGTCCTGGTAGGTTGTCACAGATATCTGGAGCTATGCTGACGGGATTTCATCCCACAAATGCTGGAGGGTGTGTGGGGTGGATCCATAGAGCAAACACAATGATCGGCTTAGTTCCACCGTTGTGCAACTGGGTTCAAGACTGTGAAATTATGAGGCCAGTGTAGTACTTGGTCATGCTTTTCCAACCAATGTTGGACATTTGTAGCCAAGTGATATTATGCATAGTCTTGCTGGAATCCCATCTGACCCAGGGAAGATAATTGCCTTGTATCGGTGTACATGATCTGCAAGGGCTGAAGACTCCTCAGTCCGTCACTGCGTTTGTCTGTTCGATGGAGCAGAAAACGTGACCCGTTGGAGAAGGCAACCTTTTGCCAATCAGCAGAGGTCCACAAAAATGAAAGACTTTTCTGTTCGTTAGCAGAGATGCAATGACCATCCATCTGCTTGGAGACACAAATCTGGTAGCACCCCGATTCATTATGGAGGTGAGCTGCTCCACTGTAGCTTGTTGGTCTGCCATTTGTGCTTCTTCGTACTTTGCCTCTCAGATCAATGGCATGTTGTGCTTCTCAGTTTAAACATCACTTAAACCGTACAGTTTCAGAATTACTCTTGCAACTATAGCCCTTTTTTTTTTTTTTTTTTACACCCATGACAGCAACGAGGGATATATGTGCAGACAGCCTATCACACACCTTATTTACCTACCAAGCCAGCTCACCACACATAATTTCCTTCATGAGCTACACACGTCAGATGTCGAAAGTAGGAAATGGTCATAATAATTTGACTCAACCGTGTTTTTTTAATGGGAAGATTGTTATAACAGGACAACTTTGGTTAGTAGTTCAACTGAATATATTAATATCTTTCACTTAGTGATCAGTTACTTCATTTTGGAAAAAAGTATTTTTAATCCATATTTAAATGAGCAGTAAAGTGCACTGAGGGTGGGCCCAAGCCACTGTGTGCTCGCTTGTTCCAACTGCTTCCTCTGCCAGCCCCTTCTTCTCCTTCTTGAATAACAGAACCAGATTCCTGCATAGTCCTCTTCCTTGACCATGCCAATCAAGGAAATGGAGGGTCTGGCAAAGCAAGCAGGAGTCCACAAAATGGCTTGGGACCACCCTCAGTCCACTTACTTGCTTATTTGTCTATGGGATAAAAGTTTATCTTTTTTTCCAGAATGAAACAACAGATCACTAAATGGAAGGTATTATTAAATTCACAAAACTTGCATGTCTCTTTTGCATTGAATTTCCTTATTGACGCCGAAAAGGTAAAAAGTAGTTTTGGAAATGAGGCCGATATAGTGCAGATAGTTTAATGCAGAATTGGTGCAGTATTAATCCACCATTACAAGCTACACCATTATCTGCACATGTGAATCTAAAAGGGTTTTCTAGGATTATGTAGTCCTTGGTGTGTGTGGTACCTGTTAAAAACTCAGACTGCAACCCGCTGCTCTGTCTTGGCGCCCTGGCTCCATACAGATCTTGCTGTCCACAGTCTGTTTACATCACAGCCTGCCCTGTCAATCTAGTGTAGCAGGACGTGGAAAGAGGTGGGAGAACTGAGCCTCTAGGAGCAGGGGCAACACCCCCCGCCCCCTCCCCCGCTCCTAGAGGCTAATTATATTATAAAAGTTCGTTATTTCTCAATAACGGCGGCACGCAGTGAGATGGCGCTAATATAGTTATGTTCAGCTGACATTAGCACATCGCTAATGTCAGCCAGTTTAGTACCCATTTTTCAGGTGACAGAAACCCTTTAACCTGTTAAGGACTACAACCAAACCCTTTTTTTTTTTCTTTAAACCAAACCCCTTCCTGACCTATGACGTACTATTTTGTCACGGGGAACCACTGCGTTCCCGCAATTTGACGTATAGTCATAGTGATTGCGTGGGCACCGGAGCAGTGTGCGAGCGATCATTGCAGGGGTCCGGCAGTCCGTGGTAGCCGGGCCCCTGCTGTATCCGCCGGTATCACTGTAAAAGCCGATGCTGGCGGATTAACCCCTTCTATGCCGTGGTCCGCACTGACCTCGACATAGAAGGGGTTTGTGTTGGGTGAGTGATCGCATCGAGTCCCCGTACTGCTGTGGTGGGGACTCGATGCGTCACAAGGCAGCCCGATGCCGTGCAGAGGCTGCCCAATGCCTTGCACGGCATCGGGAACTGCCTTCTACGGGTGCCGAGGAGATCCAGCCTCAGGCTGGGTCTCCTAGGCAACCTGTTAGTGTACTACTCACTGTAGTACACGAACAGGCAATGCATTACAATACAGATGTATTTTAATGCATTGCAGAGGGGATCAGACCCTCAAAAGTGAACATCATAAATAAAGTAAAAAAAAAAGTGTTTTTAATAAAATTAATAAAGTAAAAAATAAAAAAAATGCCCCTCTCCCCTTATTTTATAATAAAAACAGAAAAACGAAACCCACACATATTTGGTATCTGCGCGTCCGTAATGACCTGCTCTATAAATATATCACATGATCCACCCTGTCCGATAAACGCCATAAAAAAATAATAATATTGAAACGGTGTAAAAAAGCAATTTTTGTCATTTTACATCACAAAAAGTGCAACACCAAACGATCAAAAAGGCGTATGTCCCACAAAATTGTATCAATAAAACCATCACCTCATCCCTCAAAAATCGAGCCCCTACCTAAGACAATCGCCCCAAAAAAAAAAAAAAAACTATAGCTCTCGGAACATGGAGACACTAAAACATCATTTTTTTTATTTCAAAACCGCTATTATTGTGCTAAAGTGAAAAAAAAAAGAAAGTGTACATATTGGGTATCACCACATGCGTAACATTCAGCTCTATAAAAATATCACATGACCTAACCCCTCAGGTCAACACCTTAAAAAAATTTAATTAAAATACATTTTTGTCACATTAAATCATAAAAATTGCAACAGCAAATGATCAAAAAGGCGTATGCCCCCCCCCCCAAATAGTACCAATATTATGTAAAACATAGAAACTTAGAATGTGTTGGCAGATAAGAACCATTTGGCCCATCTAGTCTTCCCAATATACTAAATACTATGAATAGCCCCTTGCCCTATCTTATATGAAGGATGGCCTTTATGCCTATCCCATGCATGCTTAAACTCCTTCACTGTATTTGCAGCTACCACTTCTGCAGGAAGGCTATTCCATGCATCCACTACTCTCTCAGTAAAGTAATACTTCCTGATATTACTTTTAAACCTTTGCCCCTCTAATTTAAAACTATGTCCTCTTGTAAAAGTTTGTCTTCTTTTAAATATTCTCTCCTCTTTTACCTTGTTGATTCCCTTTATGTATTTAAAAGTTTCTATCATATCCCCTCTGCCTCGTCTTTCTTCCAAGCTATACATGTTATGGTCCTTTAAAACTTAAATAAAAAAGATAAAGTAGACATATTAGGTATTGCCATGTCCGTAATGATCTGCTCTATAAAAAAGTCACATGAACTAATCCCTCAGGTAAACGTAAGAATAAAAAATAAAAACGGTGCCAAAACATCAATTTTTTTGGTTACCTTGCCTCGCAAAAAAACATAATATAGAGCAATTAAAATGTGCCCCAAATGGTACCAATAAAACTAGCACCTTATCCCGTAGTTTCCAAAATGTGGTCACTTTTTTGAGTTTCTACTGTAGGGGTGCATCAGGGGGGCTTCAAATGGGACATGGCATCTAAAAACCAGTTCAGCTAAATCTGCCTTCCAAAAACCATATGGCTTTCCTTTCCTACTGCGCTCTGCTGTGTGCCCGTACAGCAGTTTACGATCACATGTTGGGGTGTTTCTGTAAACTGCAGAATCAGGGTAGTAAATATTATGTTTTATTTGGCTGTTAACCCTTGCTTTGCTACTGGAAAAAATTGATTAAAATGCAAACTGTGCCAAAAAAGTGAAATTTCATCTTCATTTTCCATTAATTCCTGTGGAACACCTAAAGGTTTAACAAAGTTTGTAAAAATCAGTTTTGTATACCTTAAGGGGTGTCATTTCTAAAATGGGGTTTCTAAATGGTTTCTATTATGTAAGCCTCACAAAGTGACTTTAGACCTGAACTGGTCCTTAAAAAGTGGGTTTTGGAAATTTTCCGAAAAATTTCAAGATTTGCTTCCAAACTTCTAAGCCTTCTAACGTCCCCAGAAAATAAAATGGCATTTTCAAAATGATCCAAACATGAAGTAGATATATGGGGAATGTAAATTTGGTATTTTTTTATGATTAAAAATTATTATTTTTATTTTTTTACTCATTTTTACCACGGTCCCGAAGTACGATATGTGATGAGAAAACAATCTCAGAATGGCCTGTATAAGTAAAAGCGTTTTAAAGTTATTACCACATAAAGTGATACATGTCAGATTTGCAAAAAATGGCCCGGGCAAAAAGGTGAAAACAGGCCTGGGATTGAAGGGGTTAAAAAGCTGATTTATGTAATTTTTTTCCATCACAATCAAAGAGCCAGAACTCTTTATTTTTTTCCATCAATGTAGCTATAGGAGGGCTTGTATTTTTGAGGGCTAAGATGTATTTTTTAATGTCCCCATTTTGGGATATTATAGCCTATTGGTTAACTTTTATTAACCCTTTTTGAGATAGAAAGAAAAAATAGCAACTCATTTTTATTTCATTTTTAAATTATACTCAATTACTTTGCAGCGTACTGTAAATAAACGTTACTATTTTCCTATGGGTTAATGCAAACTAACATCATGTGTTTTGTGTTGCCATATTCTGAGAGCATAACTTTGTTCATTTTTTTTCATTCCTGCTTCAATATGATTTTATTGAAAGTCTGCAAGATGCCAGATAAGCAAAACTAACAATGGACAGTATTTCAGGAAGGCACAAAAGGAAACTAGTTATGCGTCACATATCTGACTGGTTTACAACAGTAAATATAACATTGCAGCTGCTCTTGAAAACAAAGAACAAAATGGTTGAGAATAATCAAAAAGTGAAGAAAAAGGAAAGAGTGCTAGAGCTAGGGAATGGGAAGCGTGAAGGGTTGAGGAGATGTAGGATATAAAATCACTTGGTAAGTACTGTACTCCAATGGACTTCAAGTGTAGGGTCCCATCACTGACCCAATTTGCAACAGCAGAGGACGAGTGGAATTGAGTCCATCATGGGAAATGCGCACCTACAGAATTGGGCGGAGTTGAATCAGTCCCTGATTTATACATAATTATTAAATCTCTTTATAAACTGAATAACCCTAATGTTGATAATCTTTCAGGGTACTGTAGTCCACCGATTCACGTTATTACTTTAGTTGCCCTCATCTCTAGCTCCGCTATGTCTGCCTTGTTTACAGGAGCCCAGAACTGTACACAGTACTCCATGTGTGGTCTGACTAGTGATTTGTAAAGTGGTAGGACTATGTTTTCATCACGGGCATCTATGCCCCTTTTGATGCAACCCATTATCCTATTGGCCTTGACAGCAGCTGCCTGACACTGGTTTCTACAGCTTAGTGTGCTGTCCACTAAATTTCTATGTCTGTGTTACCCAGTGTTTTACCATTTAGTATCATCTTCTGATGCTCTGAACTCCTCCATTCTCATCAGTTGATTCAGAACCTCCACCTATTGGGCTTGAGAAGGAGGGTAGGTGATCTCCATAATATAGGGATAATCTGTCTGAAAGTATTACAAAGAGCATCATCTCTAGGGTTAATGTAAAAGTAGACTGGCATAGACAGTTGAAAATATAGATGGTAGGATGGATATGTTCCATTTATCCATAGTATAATTACAGTTTAATTCCTTCTCCCAATATTGTATAAATCTGGGATTGGGGTTGGACAGATTTACAGTTTCTATTTAATGGGATTCTCTACCTTTTTTCTTACTGATGATCTATCCTTTGGATAGGTCACCATAAACTGATTGGCGGTGGTGTGCCGATTCCTTCTCAAACAGCTGATCGGTGAGGGTCCTGGGACCCCCGCCAATCAAATGCTGATGACCCATTCAAAGGATAGATACTCAGTAAGAAAAAGGTAGATAATGCCTTTTAAGATATTGAATTCCATTCACCAGTGTTTGTGACTTTTGCCATCTATATAAATGTTTTATTTGTTTTATTCCTAGGTTTTTCCTGATGTGTTATATGTTTGTTAACTTGGCTTGTGCATTGCAAACTTTATTGAGAACTCCAAATTGGAGACCACGGTTCAAATACTATCATTGGTAAGTGTCTGATGCATCTATTTTTTTGTATAACTTTTAACATTACTATTGGGTATCGATACCCAATCGATACTTTTAGCCCAGTATCAATACGATACCGGTGTTTATCGTTTATCGATACTAGGCTGTGCGCCATGTTCCCTCAGCAGCAGTCTCTCCCTCCCCCCTGTGCTGCTGCCGCTGCCTCCGATGAGAGGAGGGGCTATGGCCACTGCGCCACCAATGATAACTAACGTTTAATACATTACAAATGCAGGCGGCTGCAGAAACACATTGCTGGCACCCTGCCTCTGTCAGGGCGCTGCGATCCACGGCAATAACCCCTCTGGTGCCGCACCTGAGGTGTTAACTGCCGCTGATCGCAGGGCCCTGTCAGAGGCAGGGAGCCAGCAATGTGTTTCTGCCGCCAGCTGTATTTGTATATTAAACGTTAATTATCATTGGTGGCGCCCTGCCCCCCTCCTCATCCCCAGTATTAAAAACATTGGTGGCGCAGTGGGCCCTCCCCTCTATAGTATTAAAGATATTGGTGGCAGTGGCCACAGAGTCCCCTGGCCTCCTCTCATTGGTGGAGCAGTGGCAGCTTCTGATTGGAGCCCCAGCTGTGTAATTGCGGGGCTCTGATCGGTTACCATGGCAGCCAGGACGCTACTTAAAGGGAACCTGTCATGTGGATATTTGATTATAATCTAACTAATTATATAAAATCATTAACTACTAAAAAGTACCTCAGATGTATTCACTTACTGGTGTGACAGATGGTTACCTCATAATATACACACAAAGATGCCGCATGCTAATGAGCTGATTCGAGTCCGGCGTGAGGTCATTGAGTCCAGCGTATATTTAATTCAGAGATATGGCCACTCCCCTGCCCACCTGCTGCTGATTCATATGGAAAATAACTGTCATTCAGAAGAAGCAGGTAGGCGGGGAGAGTCAGGAGCTCATGAATATTCATGACTCATCATTATCAGCCGTAGCTTTTCAATACAAGATGTTGGCAGATTGACTGGGTCAATTAAAGAAAGTGACCCAGCATTTTGCTAAAATAATCAGTCACTTATTTATGTTGCCCTTAGTTAGGACACCATAAAACTGGTGACAGGTTCTATTTAAGCCCTGGCTGCCATGGTAATCCCACAAAGTCCAGGGCAGCAGGAACAGTGTGAGATCCTATTCACCCTAATAGAGCTCTATAAGGCTACTTTCACACTGACGTTTTGGGTTTCCGTTTGTGAGATCCGTTCAGGGCTCTCACAAGCGGGCCAAAACTTATCAGTTTTGCCCTAATGCATTCTGAATGAAAAAGGATCCGCTCAGAATGCATCAGTTTGCCTCTGTTCCATCTCCATTCCGCTTTGGAGGCGGACACCAAAACGTTGTTTGCAGCATTTTGGTGTCCGTCTGACGAAACGTAGCCAAACTGATCCGTTCTGACACACAATGTAAGTTAATGACACAATAGAAAACGTATCCGTCTTCCATTGACTTTCAATGGTGTTCAAGACTGATCCGTCTGTTAAAGATAATACAAACGGATCTGTTCTGAACGTATGCAGACGATTGTATTATCTGAACGGATCCGCACCAAACACGAGTGTGAAAGTAGCTTTAGGGTGAATAGACAAGGGATTAAAAGATCCCAGGTTCTAGCCCCTAAGGGGGGGGAAATAGTTATAAAAAAACAAATAAAAAAACACCAAAATATTAAGTATAAATCACCCCCTTTCCCAATTTTACATATAAAATATATTAACAATAAATACATAAAATATTACATATCCCCACGTCTGAAAAGTCCAAACTATTAAAATATTTTTTAAAAATCTCCTATGCGGTGAACGCCATAAAAGGGAAAAAAGGGATCGAGTATCACAATACTTTTTTATTGTATCGAAACAACCCTACATTACCATTTACCATACTGTTAAGTATTAATTCTTCTTACTGATTCAAATTTTTTTCCTCTTGAACCACATTTTTATTTTATTTTTTGTTTTCTTCCCTCTTGAGTGGTACAGTTTATAGGTCACATTAAAGGTGGAAAAAGGTCTGAAATTATTTCTTTGTCTCATTTTTTACATCACAAAAACCTGACCTTTTAACGGGGTTTGTAGACTTTTTATATCCACTGTAAAACTAAAATAAACAAAAAAAAAGAAATAGATATATTAGTTGTTGTCGCATCTGTATCGCCCTGCTCTACAAAAATATCACATGATCTACCCTCCCAGGGGAACATAAAGAATAAAAACTGTGCCAAAATAGCAATTTTTTGTCACCTTGCCCCCAAACAGTGTAATATTGAATGATCAAAAAATGTTATGTCCCTAAAAATGGTACCAATAAAAATGTCAGCTCTTCCTGCAAAAAATAAGCCTCTGCACAATATGATCGGCAGAAAATTTAAAGAAATTTAGTTTTCAAAAAACGAAGACACAAAAATTCTTTATTATGTAAAACTGAAACAAAAAATATAAAAATACACATATTTGGTCTTGTTGCATCCGTATCAACCTGCTCTATAAAAACAGCCCATGGTCTATGCTGTTAGGAGAACTCCATAAAAAAAATAAAAAAAAGTGCAGTAACAGCCATTTTGTTGCCTTGCCTCACAAAAAACGTAATATCAAGTGATCAAAAATCATATCTACCCTAAAATAGTACCAAAAAAAGTCAACTTATCCTCTAGTTTTCAAAATGGGTGCATCAGTGGGTCTTCAAATGCAACATACTGTAGGAACTTAAAATTATCCCAGTGAAATCTGCAATCCAAGATCCATATGTTGCTCCTTCATTCTGCACCCTGCCATATGCCAGTTTACGACTACATATGGGCTGTTTCTGTAAACTGCAGAATCAGGGTAATAAATACTACGTTTTGTTTGGCTTTTGACCCTTGCTGTGTTACGGGAAAAAATGAATAAAAATGGAAAATCACTAAAGTGAAATTTTGAAATTTCCCCTCCATTTTCCTTTAATTCTTATGTAACACTTAAAGGGTTAACAATTCAAAGCCTTCTCACATCCTAAAAAATAAAATGACATTTACAAAATGAGGTTAATAGGACTAGTAGACATATGGGGAATGTGAAGTAATAACTATTTTATAAGGTATCACTAGCCGCCTTAAATGAAGAGAAATTCAAATTTTTAAAATTAGTGAAGGTAAAACATACTGACTCAAATTTGCCACTACCGGAATACCAATACCGGAAAAAACTGATTAGTTTTATCCTAATTCATTCTGAATGGAGAGCAATCTGTTCAGTATGCATCAGGATGTGTTCAGTTCAGTCACTCTTACAGTATTTGGCCGGAGAAAATACCGCAGCATGCCCTCAGACAGATCTGTATACCAAAATTTTTAAGTTATGAGGTGTAAGCAAATATGAAGGGGCACACTCAGAAGGGAAACACAATATGTGATGATAGTAATAATAATACTTTTAATATTCTAAAAACATACCCCTAAAAATTATATAAAACATGCATGTAGGCACACATATAACGCATATATAGTGGATGGCGCTATACACACAATGTTACACTATAGTGAAGATTCGAACCGCTATATGGTGTGCACCAATCACTGAGAATGCTGATGAAACATATGTCAAAGTATGTCAACGTAACGGCAATGTCCCAATCAGATGAAACATATGGCAGCGTGCCGGCAATATCCCAATTAGAGTCCTATTTCCGTTGGGCGTAGATTCTGCTGGTATATCTTTAGCACTATGGCCGAAACCAGGCTGAGCAGTAGTTATATTGCAACACAGTTCCGGTATCCGGCAACGTAAATCAAGCACATTCAGTAACGGATATCAGTTAATCTCAATAGTACTGACTTCACAATGAGACTGATAGTATGATTACTTACAGTCTCTTCATGCGACTTGCGATGCTCATATGCGAGCCTGGTCTTACCCTTCTTCACTGCCTCACTGCAGCGCTGTTCCCAGGTGGCCGTACACTAGCAGCGTCCCATGTGGTGTACTCGGCCGTGCGTGGCGTCCCACGTGACCTGGTTGTCTAGGGGACCGGATAGACGCTCTGCTGACGTCACCATTAAGCGACTGCTCCTCCAATTCTGATTCAAGCAGGTCTTTTTGCTTTTCTCCTTTGGTTTCAGGCTTCCTTTTTCCTTTCAATGATTCCACGCTCACTCTGTAATGCCAGAGGCGTTTCAGGGTCTTACGCCTCTTCCTCAGTGGCCAACTGAGTGAGCGGATCCTCACTCCTTATAAATGGAATGTCACTACCCACAATCCCACATTTTTTTGTGAATACTAATATGTGGAGTGGATTGGGCTTCCATTCATTTCAATTCTCATGCATACCTTATTTCCATAGAGTTAAAATAATAAATAACCCCTTATGCATTAATGCAAATAACATAAGAATACATTAAAAATAGGTTAAACATAAGTTATGGAGAAGACTGCAAGGTCCAGCGATCATCTGAAGGACAACCGCATCAGAAACGCTTCAAAAACGCATAAATACGAATTGTGTTTTATGTGCGATTATGGCCTATTGGTGTGCAATCCATCATATTTAGACGAAGACTACCCCCCCCTTGATGTATTATTCATCCAGGGGTGCTGTGAAATTCATCAGGAACAAACAGTAGAGGTGGTATGATGTTGTAGCCTAGAGGAGCCGTCCTTTTCCATATGGTGAGGTGGTGAGCCGCTGTATTCTTTTGTTTTCTTTTATTTTTAAGTTATGGCTGTCAGAAAATGGCGATGCAAAGAAAATGTTTTTTTTATTTTTATTATAAAACAAAATAAAAACTGTAAGATTGGTATCACTGTAATTGTATTGAGCTGCAGAATAAAGACGTCATGTCATTTTTCATGATATCAAAACCCCCAAATAATTGGCTCAACAGTTTTTTGTTTTTCAATTTTGCCCCACAAAGATTTTTTTTCTCGTTTTCCAATACAAGACATGGTAAATGAAATGCTGCCATTAAAAATACATCTTGCCTTGCAAAAAAAATATAAGCCCTCATAAGGCTATGTGAACAGAAAAATGGGCCCATCTTTAAGGGGTTAATCATTGATTCTGTTTTTGTATGGGGCAATAATTGGAATGTGGGATTTTAACTAATTTCAAAAATTGTGTCCCACTGCTGTCTCTGCTGCAAGAGTGAGGAAATATGATTTTTAACCGTGCAGCGCATTTTCTGTAACGTCAACACCAACCCTCTTTCGCTTTTACATCTGACCTAATTGGTTTTCTGTTTACTTTTCAGGACACTCTCATTTGTGGGGATGAGCTTATGCCTTGCTTTGATGTTCATTTGTTCGTGGTATTATGCATTAGTTGCTATGCTAATAGCAGGATGTATTTATAAGTATATTGAATACAGAGGGTGAGTCAACAGAGCAAGCTTTGCCTTTCTTTCGTACTGTCTAAAATGTATACTTTTCAGTAAGCCCTTTTCTTGAGATTGTTTCTAGATTTGTTTTCTGAATACAGTGAAATTTGCTCAAAGCAGAATAGAGTCCCATAGAGTCCAAATAAATTTGTCTTGGCTGTTGGCCATGCCCCCTTCCCAGGGCAATACAATAATTTTTTACTATCACCAAGGCATACAATAAGTTGTGTTTTTTTTTGACAATTTAGTACGAATTCTGCTTTAGGGGACACTTTTAGATATCGATGTGAAGACAGTAAATTGAAGATCCACAAAGGAGTCTTAGAGAAGAACATATGTGGAATTAGGTTTTTGAAAGACATAACCATGAGTTGAGTGGGCAGAAACCAAACTCCATTAAAATGAAAATTGCTTCTTGGTTAACAGAACATGTTAAAAGTAATCTGTTTATGATGGTCAGTACTCTGGGCACAGATATAACACAGATTCTAGGACATGTTTCTGGCATTTTATCATCTGTCATCCTGATGTGCAATGGAAGGCTTTAGCAGGTGCAGGCAGGAGCCTGTGCCCACTCTGCTAAAGCCTGGCATAGCACATCAGATGTGCAGTAGCAGCATCCACTGCAGCCCCACAGTGGAATGTGACATTTCAGCGCTGTATGAGTGTACAGATTCCAAAGCGCTATTGGCACCTGAACTTCAGGTGCCTATTTTACAAGGAAATGGTAAAACAAATACAGGAGTCTTGGCAGTGAGAGCCGGGTGTCAGCTGTAAAATAGTCTGCAAGTGATGGCACAAGCCCACCGCCTAAGCTATGACGTACTATTAAGGCACAAATGTTAACTACCAAAACTCTATAGTCTGGTTTGTATTTGTTTATAACTTAGGACATCATGCACTTTTCTAATATATATGCATTCTGCTCACATACCTTACTTGTATCAGTGCAGTAGGCCCCTGTGCTTAGCCCACAGATTAGTCCATATGCTTCCCACGGACTAAATGCATGGACGTAATATGGCTTCAGTCATTTTACCCACAAAAAAAATGTCATTTGACCCTTGATACTTATTTATCACTGTGTAAGGTAAATGGCGACTAATGGGCTGAGACACTCGTGTACTACTTTACCAAGAACTTGACAATACACTTCTAAACAGTTGCAGAACACAGTGACCACTAATAAATATATTGTCCCTGTACTGGAATCACTTCTCTTATATGCTAACTTTTCTTACATAATGGATACCGAATTGCATTTTTTTGCAAAAGGCTTTTGGATATACATCAGGGGTGTTGTAGTCCTTACCTCAGCTAGCTTCACTGTCTCTGTACACTAAGTCCCTGTAGTTATTCTGGTCTGTTATGCTACAGGGCCACTGTATGTCTCATCATGTCTTACTTACTGTGCTGGGCCTATAGTCCTGTCTTCTGTCCAGGCCACACAACTAAACACTTTCAATGTTGTTTTTATCATCTTTGACCCCACAGTGGCATCTAGTGGCCTTGTGTAACATTGCAGGATTATTTAATACATGGAGTTACATCAGTGCAGATTAACAGACACCAGATAGAGGAGAGACCTATGTAGGGCACTGTAAAACTCTTAAAGGAGGAATATCAGCCACTTACACAGGTATCTAACGGTCATTATTGAGGAGTAGGAACTACAGCCTCATCTCATCATGTCTGTCTGTGCAGCTATTACATTCTTCTCCCTGTCTACTCTATGGGGGGGATTTATCCCCTGCTCGCAGGAGGATGCACCTAATTTATGATGACCTGCAATCCTCATCCTAAATTTGGCGCATCCTCTTGCAGTCCGTGCACCTAAACAGAAATCTTTGACAGCTCAGAGCTGCCATAGATATCTAGCTACATTTTTGCCAGTAAACTGGTGTAAATACAAATAAATTTGTCTTGGCTGTTGGCCATGCCCCCTTCCCAACCTTTCCACACCCCTGATAGGGCAGAGTGTAAAAAGTCACAAACACACAGCTGACGACTTTTTAAAGCCACTTTTCTGGCTCAAGGTTGATGATAAATATCCCCCTATGTGCTTAGCACCCAGTGGCCAGCTGCTAAATATTGACAAGTAAAAAATGTTGGGTATTTCATTTTTCACAGCTCCTTTGGAAAATGAAAGGTGGAAGCTGATTGGTTACTAAGGGCATTTAAGCCAGATCTACTTTACACCAGCTTGATAAATGACTCCATTTGTCTTATTCAGCCCATGGATACATTACACAGGACCGGTCCATGGGCTATACCATTCTACTGTGCATACAGGAACTACTGGACTGGTATAAGAACAAAGTGTGAGCAAAATTTTAAATGTGTATATTAGAAAACTGTATGATTTCCTATTCAGTAAGCCAAGAAATATTAACCAGACATCCTCTTTAACTCTTTCCCGCATGTTCACGTACATGTACGTGGGGGAATGTGGTGCCTTACCTACGTGATAGCCAGATCCCTGCTGCATCCGCCGACATCACTGTATGCGGTGATGCCGGCAGATTAACCCTTTCGCATGCTGCGGTCAGCACTGAGCGCGGCACGTGCGTGGTTTACAGAGGGAGGGGCCTCCCTCTGACTCCATCGGCACCCTGCCTATGGTTGCAATCGCAGCCCCAGTGCCTTCCACAGGCGTCAGTCTGCCAGCTACGGAAGCCCAGGAGATCCAGCCTGAGGGCTTTGTCTCCTAGGCAATTGTCAGCATCTTACTGTGTAAGTAGACATATTGGGTATCGCCGCGTTTGTAACATCCTGCTCTATAAAAATACCACATGACCTGAACACTTGAAATTTTTCAGATTTTTTTTTTTAAGATTTGCTTTTAAACTTCTAAGCCTTCTAACATCCCAAAAAAAAGAAAATGTCATTTACAAAATGATTCAAACATGGAGTAGATATATGGGAAATGTAAAGTATTTTAGGAGGTATCACTATTTGTTTTAAAAGCAGAGAAATTGAAATGTTTAAAATTAAAGGGGTTGTCCGAGTTATGAAAAAAAATAATATAGCACTGAAAATCTGATATATATAACTGAGCTAAGGGCTCTTTCACACTTGCGTTCTTTTGTTCCGGCATAGGGTTCCTTCGTCGGGGCTCTATGCCGGAAGAATCCTGATCAGGATTATCCCCATGCATTCTGAGTTCAGGACCGGAACGTTTTTTGGCCGGAGAAAATACCGCAGCTCCAGCCAAAAATCCTGAACACTTGCCGCAAGGCCGGGTCCGGAATTAATGCCTATTGAAAGGCATTAATCCGGATCCGGCCTTAAGCTAAATGTCGTTTCGGCGCATTACCGGATCCGACGTTTAGCTTTTTCAGAGTGGTTACCATGGCTGCCAGGACGCTAAAGTCCTGGCAGCCATGGTAAAGTGTAGTGGGGAGCAGTATGCTTACCGTCCGTGCGGCTCCCGGGGCGCTCTGACGTCATTCTGGAGCGCCCCGGGAGCCGCACGGACAGTAAGTATACTGCTCCCCCGCTCCCCACTACTACTATGGCAACCAGGACTTTAATAGCGTCCTGGCTGCCATAGTAACACTGAACGCATTTTGAAGACGGATCCGTCTTCAAATGCTTTCAGTTCACTTGCGTTTTTCCGGATACGGCGTGTAATTCCGGCAAATGGAGTACACGACGGATCCGGACAACGCAAGTGTGAAAGAGGCCTAAGCAAGTTTTATGCAAAAAAAAATAATATATATATATATATATATATATATATATATATATATATATATATATCCTCATTTCCCTGGTTCTTTTCTGGCCCTTTGTTTACATGCAATAAAAACAATCTCTGCCCCTTCCCCTGCACTGCTAAGGGAGTGAATACAAGAGCTGCCCTGAGTGACATGTCTGCCTGCTGGGAGACTCTGCAGCATGTTGTATGTGTAGGACTACAAGTCCCACTTGTATAATGACACTGGTAATACACACAGGATCTTTCCCCTACCTTTTTGTGCAATGCTCTCTCTAGTATGTCAACTGCAGTGCCCAGCATTGTCTCCTCACTGCCTGCAGAGCTGTGCAGCTGAAGGGGTTAAGAATCCTAGCAGAGAGTAGACGGCAGTAAAAGGGGGGGGGGGGGGGGCGTGGCCAGCACAGTGACATCTCGTTTACAGGCTTGTAAACTACCTTTATCAGAACAGGGAGAGACTATTGGACCTCCATGAGGTACGGTATATACCTTCTACATTAGGTCCTGTGTAAGCTTGGATAGAATGGGTAAAATGTGTTAAGTTTATGATGTAGTAAGGGTGTATTTCATATGGGTGTGTTTGTCTATTTTTTGCCAGTTGCCATGTAACTTATATAAAATAAATGGGAAATGTGTGCGTTTTATTTTTTTAACAATGCATTTGACAGATTTTTTTTTTTCAATATAAAGTGTAAGGCTTCTTTCACACAGCCGTATGTGGTTTAAGAAAAATGGTCTGTGTGACCACGTCTAGTCTGACCTGGACTCACTGCATGATTGTGATGTTTGATGGTGTGAGTTCCAACCCGACCATGTGTCTACTATCCTGTACTCAAATTATGCTGTGAGTACAGTACAGTAGTCTCATGGTTTGGCTCACAGGATCATAGATCACTATAACTCAGATGAGCTGTGTCACAGAAATGTGTCTGTTACTCATAACGATTTCCCCGGATCCCAAATGGTCAAGCAACCTAAAAGGTCTATTTATTACATATACTGTATTCTGCTGTAGTAATAATACAAGCCATAATCTGTATGTGAAATTTTAAATCTAGGGCAGAAAAAGAATGGGGTGATGGAATCCGAGGATTGTCCTTAAATGCTGCTCGATATGCTTTGCTAAGAGTTGAACATGGTGCAACACATACTAAAAACTGGAGGTAATGCACTTGTTTCATTTTATCATGCTTGATCCTATAAGTACTGTATTACAAGATATGTTCATCTTTACAACCTATTATTATTGTTTTAAAGAGGTTGTGCAGACAGTATATATTGATGCCCTATCCTCAGGATAGGTCATGAACATCTGATCGGCTGGGGTCCAACACCCCGCACCCCAGCCGAACAGCTGTCTGTAGAGGATGCTGCTCCATGCGAGCACTACTTCCTCTTCATTATACTGCCCTGTGTCTCAGCGACAAACCCCATTCACCTGAATGAAGTGTGTACTTGTAATTACACTGCGCCTCCGCTGCAAGAGAGACAACTAGCAGTGTAATGAAGAGGAAGCGGCACTCGCATGGAGCTCAGCATCCTTTTCAGACAGCTGTTGGGGGGGGGGGGGGGGGGGGGGTGCCGGGTGTCGGAGCCCCATCAATCAGATATTTATGACCTGCCCTGAGGATAGGCCATCAATATATACTTTCTGTGCAACTTCTTTAACCCATTGGTGACCACCCATACACCTTTTTTCAGCGGTCACGTTTTTTACGGTGGCCCAGTCTAAGCGCTGCATGAGAGCCACGGCCCTGCTCTAACAGCCCGGACTGGCAGGAGTGCCTGGCTGTTTAACACTTTACATGCCGCAGGCAATGGTGCCCACAGCATGTAAAGTGCTGACAGAGGGAGGGGACTCCCTTGGTCTCCCATCGGCACCCCACAAATGCGATCACGGGATGCCGATGTGTGTGAAGGCTGGCTGGGGTCTCGTGTAGGCCCCCAGACCAGCCTTGAATAATTTCCAGCAGGCTGCACCTCTCCTGCTGGTCAATGTCAGAATAGCACTGACATTAAAATGCAATGCTCTATAGGGATAATGCATTGCATTTTAAAATCAATCAAAAAGCTTTTATAGTCCCCTTGTGAAACTATTAAGTGGTGGAAAAAAAAAAAGATTACATTCCATCGAAAAAACGCTTTTCAATAAAAAAAAAAGCTCCCCATATGTTTGATATTTCCACGTCAGTAATGACTCGGACTACATAAATGACGTAAATTATGCCCTATGGTAAACGCTGTAAATAAAAATAAAATAAAAGATAGAATTGCTAATTTATTCTTAGTTGCCAAACGTAACAACAAGCGATCAAAAAGCTCCATTTACTCCAAAATGATACCAATGAAAAATACAAGTCGTCCCGCAAAAATCAAGCCAGCCCTCACACAACTCCATAAAAATAAAAAGTTATGGGTCTTGGGAAGCAGCAATGCAAAAACATAAAAAAAATAAAAAAAAATAAAAAAAAGGGGGGGTTTTATTGCAAAAAAGTAGTAAAATGTAAAAAAAAATATATGTATTTGGTATCGCTGTAATCGTACTGACCCAGAGAATAAAGATGATATGTTATTTATACCAGAAAATAAACGCCGGAAAATTTATAACGTAAAAACGCTGTGGCAATATTGCTGTTTTTCCCATCTCTCTCCCAGAAAGAGTTATTAAAAGTTAATGCGAAAGTTATGTGTACCCTAAAATGGTGCCATTAAGGCCTCTTTCACACGGGCGTCAGTTTTTTTGCCCGGAAAAATCGCGCATGTTTGGTACCCAAACCCGAACTTCTTCACAGAAGTTCGGGCTTGGGATTGATGTTCTGAAGATTGTATTATTTTCCCTTATAACATGGTTATAAGGGAAAATAATAGCATTCTGAATACAGAATGCATAGTAAAACAGCGCTAGAGGGGTTAAAAATAATTTTTTTTTAACTCACCTTAGTCCACTTAATCGCGAAGCCGGCATCTCCTTGTGTCTCCTCTGCACTAAACAGGACCTGAGGTGAGCTGCTGCATTAAATACCGGTTAAGGACCTTTGATGACGTCACTCCGGTCATCACATGGTACGTCACATGATCTTTTACCATGGTGATTCACCATGGTAAAAGACCATGTGATGACCGGAATGATGTCATCAAAGGTCCTTAACCGGTTTTTAATGCAGCAGCTCACCCCAGGTCCTGTTCAGCGCAGAGGAGACACAAGGAGATGCCGGCTTCGCGATCAAGTGGACTAAGGTGAGTTAAATTTTTTTTAATTTTTTTTAACCCCTCTAGCGCTGTTTTACTATGCATTATGTATTCAGAATGCTATTATTTTCCCTTATAACCATGTTATAAGGGAAAATAATAATGATCGGGTCTCCATCCCGATCTTCTCCTAGCAACCGTGTGTGAAAATCGCACCGCATCCGTACTTGCTTGCGGATGCTATGCGATTTTCACGCTTCCCATTCACTTCTATGGGGCCTGCGTCACGTGAAAATCGGACAATATAGAGCATGCTGCGATTTTCACTCAACGCACAAGTGATGCGTGAAAATCACCGCTCATGTGCACAGCCCCATAGAAATGAATGGGTCAGGATTCAGTGCGGGTGCAATACGTTCACCGCACGCATCGCACCCGCATGGAAAACTCGCCCGTGTGAAAGGGGCCTAACAGCTACAACTTGTCCCGCAAAAAACAAGCCCCCATAAAGCTATTTAGACAGAAATATAAAAAAGTTATAGCTCTTGGAACACGACGAAGAAAAGGAAGATAAACGCTTGGTCAGTAGGGCCCAAAACAGGCTGGTCATTAAGGGGTTATTGCATCTATCAAAATTTGGCCTAATAGGCAGTTGGTTATGGAAACCTTTGTAACATCCCAGCTGCCATAGTAAAACATTTTTCTCCCACGATCGCTACTGCCCTCTGTGATCTCCCATTGCTGCCTGATGCCCAAGTCTGTTAGTAACAGCCTCAGCATCAGGATCGCAGCATGAATAGCAAGTGTGGAGACACTGCAGGGCATGGTAGCACATTTAGGTAAGCTGCTCACAGTAGCACAAGCAACACGCAGACTGGCGTTTTCCTGTTGAAAAACAGTTACTGGGACAGTTTGGAGAAATGGCTGTACTACTGGTTTCATGACCAAATCAATGTAACACCTTGTTAGTGTACCTGAAATGAAGACTAGAGGGGTCTGGCTACTGTACATTATGTTAACCCACACCATACTTCTGAGAGTAGGACCAGTTTGATGTTCCTTTATGAAGGCCTCTTCATGGCATTACCCACGGGCTCTCCAGACCAATCTCTGGCTATCATTGCATCCTAGACAAAAGTGGAACTCATGACTGAAGAGGATAGACCTCCATTCCAGCATCCTTTGCAGTCTTTCTGTGCACTGAGGTCAATGGAACACCTAAAGCTGGACATCTGGCTCACAGCCCAGTGTCATATAAACGCCTTCTGATGGTTTGTGTAGACACTGTCTGCCACCCTAAGCTTGAGATGTAGTGTCCAGTTTAGTACAGAATGTATCACGACGTGCCGTACATTTAATCAGATTATCCATCCGTGCAGAGGTTAATTTTTGTGCACCTATTGCTGTCATTTCAATTCATCCTAGTGAACTGCTTAGCAATCTGGCAGAGTGATAAACCAAGGTCTCTCCCAAGGTCTCTATCCCTCTCAGTTTGCTTTAAAGGGAATGTCCGGTTTCAGAGCTGAACCCGGACATACCCATATTTTCACCCAGAAAATCCTGATGCTAGCATCGGGGCATCTCATGCTCCGATGCGCTTCCTTGCCCTTTGCGCAGGGCACGGGCTCTTTTGTTTACAACAACACACTGCTGGGTGGAATCCTCCGCCCCGGCAAGGTGGTCGGTGACGTCACCGGCTCTAATCGGCGTGCTTTAGCGCTGCCCTAGCTGTTCTACTGGCTAGGGCAGCGCTAAAGCCCGGCCATCAGTGCCGGTGATGTCACAGGACTTCCTGGCAGCCCCATGGAGAGCCCGGTTCGTCATCGGAACTCCTGAAAATGCCTTTGCCCTGCGCGATTTAGCACAGGGCAAAGGAGAGCATCGGCCCAAAATATGTATCAAACTGAAATAGAAATGCTCGCTTGTTAAAGGGCCTGTGTCCACTTTTCTAGTTATCCCCTATCCACAGGATCAGGGATAACTAAGTGATCCGTGGAGGTCTGAACGATGGAGCCCCCACTGATCCCCCTTCTTGACTGAGTGGCAGGTCAAACATATGCCCTGCCTCTCCATCCTGTCACGACCGCTATCCCAACAGCAGTCGTGTCGCACCAGACGGAGGGGAAGGGGGACCCTTATCTACGGATGGGAAATAGAACGGTCACCCCTGACTAACCCTAAGCTGGCACCTGTCTGCCCTGATACCCTAGACGGGGTGTGAACCCGTGCGGCGAGCAGGATGCCTAAACCCTCAGTCACCCTAACAAGGCTAGACTGGGGAAAGGCAGATGGGAGCACTAGTCACCATCACTCACGTCTAGGAGAACAACAGGGGAAGACAGCAACAAACAAACAAACAATCAAACATAGATCGACTTATCCAGTCACGAGCAGAGAAGGTGATCCCAATAACGACAGTCCACACCAGACCAGAGCTCCACAGCAATACCATCAAACGATCTCCTTCAAAGGTCAGAATAGCACTGGAAATAAGGACTATATCTGGCAATGACTGCAAGTGAAACTGAAACTAATATAGTAGCTGGGAGTGGCAGACAGGACTCACCTGAGAAGGATGCCTACAAACTCCCAGTCAGGACAAAAAGGTTCACAAGGCAAAACCCTGATGACATACCCTGAACCACAGAGCAAACTCACAAGCTATCGCGAGTAGCAAGTCGCTGCGACCTTCTCCTCCCAGACCTGTCTGGATCAGTCACAGTCGTGACAGTACCCCCCTTTCTACGAGGGGCCACCGGACCCTCAAGACCCGGCCTCTCCGGATGGGACCTATGAAAAGCACAAATAAGTCTGTCCGCCTTTATCTCTGATGCTGGCACCCACATTCTCTCTTCAGGACCATAACCTCTCCAGTGCACCAGGTACTGAAGAGAGCGGCGAACATATCGTGAATCAACAATCTTTTCTACCTGAAACTCAAGACTGCCATCAACAACCACCGGTGGAGGCGGTAGTGGCAATGGTTCAGGAGGTTCTACATATCTCTTAAGTAGAGATCTGTGGAAGACATTATGGATACTTAGAGTCTGAGGTAGCTCCAGACGAAAAGCCACCGGGTTAATGACCTTAATTACCCTATAAGGACCAATAAATCTCGGACCTAATTTCCACGAGGGAACCTTCAGCTTGATATTTCTGGTAGACAACCACACCAAGTCATTCACCCCAAGGTCCGGACCTTCAGAGCGCTTCTTATCAGCCGCACGTTTGTATCTACCACCAATTCTCTTCAAACTTTCTTGCACACTCTGCCACACTGATGAAAGTGAAGATGCAAATCGTTCCTCCTCGGGAATCCCAGATGGCCCCCCCTCACTAAACGTACAAAACTGAGGATGGAAACCATACGCACCAAAAAAATGGTGACTTATCTGTGGATTCTTGACGACGATTATTAATGGCAAACTCGGCTAACGGTAAATAAGATGACCATTCCTCCTGATTTTCGGAAACAAAGCATCTCAAATATGTCTCTAGGTTTTGATTGGTACGTTCAGTCTGACCGTTGGACTGTGGATGGAAAGATGAAGAAAACGACAGATGAACCCCTAAACGAGAACAAAAAGCTTTCCAAAATTTAGAAACAAATAGGGTACCACGATCCGAAACAATATCGGAAGGGACCCCGTGAAGCTTCACGATGTGGTCAATAAAAACCTGAGCCAGTGTATTAGCATTAGGCAATGCGGTAAGAGCAATAAAGTGCACCATTTTACTGAATCTGTCAACAACTACAAGAATAACAGTCTTCCCAGCTGATACTGGTAGATCCGTAATGAAATCCATTGATAGGTGCGTCCAAGGCCTGTTGGGGATGGCCAGAGGTAAAAGACGCCCTGCTGGACGAGTATGATCTACCTTAGAACTAGCACAGGTAGCACATGCAGACACAAAATTAAACACCTCCTGGCGCCACTTAGGCCACCAGAACCGACGAGACACTAATTCAGAGGTTGCCTTACTACCCGGGTGTCCTGCCAGTGTGGAGTTATGGTGTTCTTTTAGTATCTCCAGGCGTAAATTTTCTGGCACAAACAGTTTACCCGAGGGGCAGGAGGCCGGGGCGTCCCCCTGAGCTTCCAACACCCTCCCCTCTAAACCTGAGTTTAATGCAGAGACCACCACCCCCTTTTGCAAAATAGGCTCTGGTACCTCAACATCACCCCCTCCAGGAAAACTTTGAGACAATGCATCCGCCTTAGTATTTTTTGCCCCCGGGCGATAGGTTATTACAAAATTAAACCTAGTAAAAAATAACGACCACCGAGCCTGTCTAGGGTTGAGACGTTTAGCAGACTCTAGATATAATAAGTTTTTGTGATCAGTAATCACTGTGACGGGATGAACCGCCCCCTCCAAAAAAGGCCAACTTAATAGCCAAAAGTTCCCTGTTGCCAATATCATAGTTCCTTTCTGCAGTAGACAATTTCTTCGAAAAGAAAGCACACGGACGCCATTCACCAGGGGACGGGCCCTGAGAAAGTACCGCTCCCACCCCCACCTCTGATGCATCAACCTCTACAATAAAAGGAAGCGAGACATCTGGCTGTACGAGAATAGGGGCCGAGGTGAATCTCTCCTTCAGAGATGTAAAGGCAGTTTTGGCTGCATGTGACCATTTGGAAAAATCGGATCCCTTTCGGGTCATGTCAGTCAGTGGTTTGACCACCAAGGAATAGTTCTTTATAAACTTTCTATAAAAATTGGCAAACCCCAGGAAACGTTGCAATGCCTTCAGGTTCTCAGGCAGATCCCAGTCCATAATCGCCCGGACTTTCTCTGGATCCATGCGGAAACCTGAATCTGACAACACATACCCCAGAAATTGCAGTTCTTTTACGGCGAACACACATTTCTCTAATTTAGCAAACAATTTGTTGGCCCTTAATATCTGCAGCACTTGTCTCACATGGATCTTATGTGTCTCCAAATCCAGAGAATAGACCAGGATGTCATCAAGATATATCACAACAAATCTCCCGATAAGGTGACTAAAAATATCGTTGACAAAATGTTGGAACACCGCAGGCGCATTAGTAAGACCAAATGGCATGACCAGATTTTCATAATGCCCTTCTGGAGTATTAAAAGCCGTCTTCCACTCATCCCCCTCTTTGATGCGAACCAGGTTATAGGCTCCTCTGAGATCCATTTTAGAGAACCATTTAGCACCAGCAACCTGATTAAAGAGGTCGGGAATGAGAGGAAGAGGATAGGGATCTCGGATAGTTATCCGGTTTAATTCCCGGAAATCCAGGCAAGGACGCAGGCCCCCATCTTTCTTTTTAACAAAAAAGAAACCTGCAGCCACGGGTGAAGAAGAGGGTCTGATGTGTCCCTTAGCCAAACTCTCCGAAATATAATCTTTCATAGCCTTCCTCTCCGGGCCGGAAAGATTGTATAACCGGGTTTTAGGTAGTTTTGCCCCAGGTACAAGATTAATCGGGCAATCATATGGACGATGAGGTGGTAACCCCTGACAACCCTTCTCAGAAAACACATCCATAAAATCTAACAGAAAGGCAGGTAGAGATGTTACAGAGAGTGTAGAGAACCTACTACTCAAGCAGTTGTCCTTACAATGTTCACTCCACTCCACAATCTCCCCGGCCTGCCAATCCACCACTGGATTGTGGGTCACCAGCCAGGGAAGCCCCAATACCATAGGAGCCGGAAGACCGTCCAGGACATAACAAGAGATATGTTCTTTATGGAGGTCCCCTACCTGCAGATGGATGTTATGGATGATCTGAGTTAACTCTCTCTGAGTAAGAGGGGAGGAGTCGATGGCAAAAACAGGAATAGTTCTGCGTACCGGTTCCGGAGTAAAACCCAGAGCCTGAGCAAACCGTGAATCCACCAAGTTGACCCCTGCCCCACTGTCCAAAAAGACGGAACAGATCTCAGTCTTATTGCCCGCCTCAACGGTAGCGGACAACAAAAACTGAGACATGCGTATGGAGGAAAGAAATACGCCCAGACTGTTATCCTCCGCACAATCTGGGGACTCTAGTTTTCCGCCGGCTCCCTTGTTTGTGGTCTCTTGGGTTCTGAGGGACATACCTTTACAAAATGACCCCTCCCCCCACAATGAAAACAAACCTCTGACCTACGGCGGACCTTAGAAGGATTTACCCGTCTAGTGGCGCCCCCAATTTGCATTGGTTCGACTGGATCATAACAAACCGAACCCTGCCCTATAGAGGCCTCTGTAGAATTTAATAGTCTCTCCCTGAGTCGTCTGTCGATTCTTATGGACAGAGACATAGCAGCCTCAAGAGACCCAGGGACCTCGTATACAGCCAGCGCGTCTTTTAATTTTTCAGACAACCCCTGGCAGAACTGACTCCTAAGGGCCGAGTCGTTCCATAATGTATCAGTAGCCCACCTACGGAATTCGGAACAATATAGTTCAGCAGACCGGTTCTCTTGCCGAAGTCTACGTAGCTTAGAATCAGCCAGTGAGACCCTGTCCGGGTCATCATATACGAGACCCAGGGCTTTAAAAAACTCCTCCACTGATCGTAAGGCCGGAGAGTCTGATGGTAGGGAGAAAGCCCAAGCCTGCGGATCTCCTTGCAGGAGCGAAATTACAATGCCCACCCGTTGTTCCTCACCGCCGGAGGACCTAGGGCGTAACCTGAAGAACAATTTACAAGCTTCTCTGAAGGTTACAAATTGGTCTCTTCCTCCTGAGAACCTATCAGGTAAAACCACTTTTGGCTCAGGAGTACCTTGGTTTCCCGTAGCAACGGTGGAACCCAAGGATTGCTGTTGCTGCTGCTGCTGCTGCTGCACTGTTGCTTTTAATCCTGCCACTTCCAGGGATAACCCCTGTAATTGTTTTGCCAAAGCCGTAACCGGATCCATAGTGGAACAGAAAAATACAAAGCAAAACAGCAAGCAAAAAAAAAAAAAAAGTCACTTTTTTTTTAAATGGCCGATATACTGTCACGACCGCTATCCCAACAGCAGTCGTGTCGCACCAGACGGAGGGGAAGGGGGACCCTTATCTACGGATGGGAAATAGAACGGTCACCCCTGACTAACCCTAAGCTGGCACCTGTCTGCCCTGATACCCTAGACGGGGTGTGAACCCGTGCGGCGAGCAGGATGCCTACACCCTCAGTCACCCTAACAAGACTAGACTGGGGAAAGGCAGATGGGAGCACTAGTCACCATCACTCACGTCTAGGAGAACAACAGGGGAAGACAGCAACAAACAAACAATCAAACATAGATCGACTTATCCAGTCACGAGCAGAGAAGGTGATCCCAATAACGACAGTCCACACCAGACGAGAGCTCCAAAGCAATACCATCAAACGATCTCCATCAAAGGTCAGAATAGCACTGGAAATAAGGACTATATCTGGCAATGACTGCAAGTGAAACTGAAACTAATATAGTAGCTGGGAGTGGCAGACAGGACTCACCTGAGAAGGATGCCTACAAACTCCCAGTCAGGACAAAAAGGTTCACAAGGCAAAACCCTAATGACATACCCTGAACCACAGAGCAAACTCACAAGCTATCGCGAGTAGCAAGTCGCTGCGACCTTCTCCTCCCAGACCTGTCTGGATCAGTCACAGTCGTGACACATCCATTCTCTATGGGGTCGCTGGAGATGGTGGAGTACAGCGCTGGCTATTTCCAGTGGTCCCAAAGAGAATAAATGGGGCAGCAGGGCGTATGTGTAGCCTGTCACACCATAAAAAGGGGGAACAGGACCCGTTCCTGGGATCAGTGTGGGTTGCAAAAGCGGATCCCAATATTCATATAGTTTTTTGCCCTATGGTGTGGAGAGGATAACTTGAAAACCTGCACAGCCCCTTTAAATCCTCGACCACCAGTATCTCTTTACATGGCAGCAGTGATGCCTGTAAATACGGAATATCATCACTGCCGCCATGTAAACCATATGTGTCAATACTGGAGAATATGACACACCGTGCAGAATTTTTCCGGCATACCGTAAGTCCAACCCCCTTTGTAGGTCACAACCTTTAGCAAAGCCCAAGCAAAGGTGCAAGAGGAGCAACGTGAGCAAAGGGCACAAACAGAGGGTCATAACTGAAGCAGAGACATTAGGGTCACCAGGATAATAGTTGGGATCCTTGAGCAGGGGTAACTGGAGAAGAGGCAATATTAGTGGGGCATGTGAAGCTGGGGTCACTTACGGGGGTGTACCTAAAGCAGAGGCATTAGGGTCACCTGAGGCAGGGTAGTAGTAGGGATCCTGAAGCAGCTGCAGGGGTACTAGGGGGGAAACTGGAGAAAATTAAATATTAGAGCTGCTTTTAGAGTGGGGGCATTGGGGAGGCATCTGGAACTGGGGCATTTATGGGGGTGCACCTAAAGCAGAAATATTAGGGGGGACCTAGGGAAGAGTCCCGCCAATGCACACATTCATAGATCTGTGTCTGCTGTAAACAAATCCCCTATTTGCTAAATCCCCTACAGCTCACTACTGTCACACACTTGAGAAATCCGTCCAGCAGAGAAGTCCTTCTCTACAGCAGCCACAGTTTCCTGACAGCAGGAGGAGCCAGACACCTAGCTTCCTTCACAGCCAGCAGCCCCAGAAATAGCCCCAGAAGTCTAGAAGATACTGCTGGGCCTCCTATACAATGTACACCAGTAGGAGGCTGCATCACTGTGCGATACTGCCACCTAATGGTTACAATAATGATCTCTCCTGAGAAAGGAGAAATAATTACTCCTCGGGCGCAGGAGACTGGGGGCCCATCAAGGAATCCCCCGCCTCCCCGGTGGTCCAGTCAGAGCCTGTGCAGTTTTTATTGTAGCTAGCCAGAGTTTAACCACCTCAGCTCCCCTAGCTTAAACACCCTTAATGAAAAGACTACGTTTTACAATTCTGCACTACACTACTTTCACGGTTTATTGCTCGGTCATGCAACTTACCACCCAAATGAATTTTACCTCCTTTTCTTCTCATTAATAGAGCTTTCATTTTGGTGGTATTTCATTGCTGCTGACATTTTTACTTTTTTTGTATTTTTAATCGAAATTTTTGCAAAAAAAATGACATTTTTCACTTTCAGTTGTAAAATTTTTCACAAAAAACTACATTTCTATATAAATTTTTCTCTAAATTTATTGTTCTACATGTCTTTGATAATAAAAAAAAAATGGTTTGGGTAAATGGGTAAAAGTTATAGCGTTTACAAACTATGGTACAAAAAATAGCTCTGACTTTCTGAGCACCTGTCATGTTTCCTGAGTTCTACAATGCCCAGACAGTAGAAAAACCCAACAAATGACCCCATTTCGGGAAGTAGACACCCTAAGATATTCGCTGATGGGCATAGTGAGTTCATAGAACTTTTTATTTTTTGTCACAAGTTAGCGGAAAATGATGATCATTTTTTTATTTAATTTTTTTCCTTACAAAGTCTCATATTCCACTAACTTGTGACAAAAAATAAAAACTTCCATGAACTCACTATGCCCATCACAAAATGCCTTGAGGTGTCTTCTTTCCAAAATGGGGTCACTTGTGGGGTAGTTATACTGCCCTGGCATTTTAGGAGCCCTAATGTGTGAGAAGTAGTTTGAAATCAAAATGTGTAAAAAATGCCCTGTGAAATCCTAAAGGTGCTCTTTAGAATGTGGGCCCCTTTGCCACCCTAGGCTGCAAAAAAGTGTCACACGTGGTATCGCCGTACTCAGGAGAAGTTGGGCAATGTGTTTTGGAGTGTCTTTTTACACATGCCCATGCTGGTTGAGATAAATATCTCTGTCAAATGACAACTTTGTATAAAAAAAAATGGGAAAAGTTGTCTTTTAGAGAGATATTTCTCTCACCCAGCATGGGTATATGTAAAAAGACACCACAAAACACATTGCCCAACTTCTCCTGAGTACGGCGATACCACATGTGTGACACTTTTTTGCAGCCCAGGTGGGCAAAGGGCCCACATTCCAAAGAGCACCTTTAGGATTTCACAGGGCATTTTTTACACATTTTGATTTCAAACTACTTCTCACGCATTAGGGCTCCTAAAATGCCAGGGCAGTATAACTACCCCACAAGTGACCCCATTTTGGAAAGAAGACACCCCAAGGTATTTTGTGATGGGCATAGTGAGTTCATAGAAGTTTTTATTTTTTGTCACAAGTTAGTGGAATATGCGACTTTGTAAGAAAAAAAAAATCATCATTTTCCACTAACTTGTGACAAAAAATAAAAAATTCTAGGAACTCGCCTTGCCCCTCACGGAATACCCTGGGGTGTCTTCTTTCCAAAATGGGGTCACTTGTGGGGTAGTTATACTGCCCTGGCATTTTAGGGGCCCTAATGCGTGAGAAGTAGTTTGAAATCAAAATGTGTAAAATAAATGCTCTGTGAAATCCTAAAGGTACTAATTGGAATTTGGGCCCCTTTGCCCACCTAGGCTGCAAAAAAGTGTCACACATGTGGTATCGCCGTACTTGGAAGAAGTAGGGCAATGTGTTTTGGGGTGTATTTTTACATATACCCATGCTGGGTGAGAGAAATTGAGTCAACTTTTCCCATTTTTTTTATACAAAGTTGTCATTATAGAGAGATATTTCTCTCACCCAGCATGGGTATATGGAAAAAGACACCCCAAAACACATTCCCCTACTTCTCCTGAGTACGGCGATACCACATGTGTGACACTTTTTTGCAGCCCAAATTCCTTTTAGGAGGGCATTTTTAGACATTTGGATCTCAGACTTCTTCTCACGCTTTAGGGCCCCTAAAATGCCAGGGCAGTATAAATACCCCTCATGTGACTCCATTTTGGAAAGAAGACACCCCGAGGTATTCAATGAGGGGCATGGCGAGTTCATAGAAGATTTTTTTTTGGGGGGGGGGGCGCAAGTTAGCGGAAATTGATATTTTTTTCTCACAAAGTCTCCCTTTCCGCTAACTTGGGACAAAAAGTTCAATCTTTCATGGACTCAATATGCCCCTCAGCGAATACCTTGGGGTGTCTTCTTTCCAAAATGGGGTCAGATGTGGGGTATTTATACTGCCCTGGCATTTTAGGGGCCCTAAAGCGTGAGAAGAACTCTGGAATATAAATGTCTAAAAAATTTTACGCATTTGGATTCCGTGAGGGGTATGGTGAGTTCATGTGAGATTTTATTTTTTGTCACAAGTTAGTAGAATATGAGACTTTGTAAGAAAAAACAAAAAAATCAAAAATAAATCAATTTCCGCTAACTTGTGCCAAAAAAATGTCTGAATGGAGCCTTACAGGGGGGGTGATCAATGACAGGGGGGTGATCAGGGAGTCTATATGGAGTGATCACCACCCTGTCATTGATCACCCCCCCCCCCTGTAAGGCTCCATTCAGACATCCGTATGTGTTTTGCGGATCCGATCCATGGATGCGTGGATCCGTAAAACACATACGGACGTCTGAATGGAGCCTTACAGGGGGGTGATCAATGACAGGGGGGTGATCAGGGAGTCTATATGGGGTGATCAGGGGGTTAATAAGGGGTTAATAAGTGACAGGGGGGGTGTAGTGTAGTGTGGTGCTTGGTGCTACTTATTACAGAGCTGCCTGTGTCCTCTGGTGGTCGATCCAAGCAAAAGGGACCACCAGAGGACCAGGTAGCAGGTATATTAGACGCTGTTATCAAAATAGTGTCTAATATACCTGTTAGGGTTGCAAAAAATCGCATCTACAGCCTGCCAGCGAACGATCGCCGCTGGCAGGCTGCAGATCCACTCGCTTAACTGCAGTTCCTGTGAACGCGCGTGCCTGTGCGTCTCGCGAGATGACGCGCCGATGCGTGAGTGAGCCGCCTCCGGAACGCGATCTTGCGATCCTGCCAGTTTAACAAGGCTGCTAAACTGGCTAAATTGTAAACTGCATCCTTACTGCATGTCAAAACTGCACTGTGTGCCATCACCCTTGGGCCTCTTTCACACGGGCGTTCCGGATTTGCTCTGGATACATGGCGTGTGCATTGTGGCAAAACCACGCGAGTAGGCACGCAATTGCAGTCAGTATTGACTTTGATTGCGTTCCAATGTTAAGTTTTTTCCGCGCGTGTGCAATGCATTTTGCACTCGTGTGAGAAAGAACTGAATGTGGTACCCAGACCCAAACCTGGATTTCTTCACTGAAGTTCAGACTTGGATTAGGTTTTCTATTAATTGTATTATTTTACCATATAACACGGTTATAAGGGAAAATAATAGCATTCTTAATACAGAATTGGATAAGGTGAGTACATTTAAATTTTTTAACCCCTCAATCCACATTTTAGTAAGCATTCTGTATTAAGAATGCTACTTATTTTCCCTTATAACCATGTTGTACGGGAAAATAATAGTGAATACACTTTAATGGGGTCCGGGGTAGGGTTGGACGATATCAAAAATATTCCCACGATAACGATATTAAGAAATTTATTGCGATAACGATATATATCGCGATAAATGCCTATTTAGAAGAAAAAAACACTTGGGACCACAAGGAGACATTATACTGTATGGGAGCAGCCACAAGAACATGTTACACTGTATGGGGCAGCCACAAGGAGACGTTATACTGTATGGGGACAGGGGCAGCCACAAGGAGACGTTAATTGTTATACTTTTATATGTAATTTTTCACCATTTCGGGTATCTGTAACTAGTCAATTGACTTCTAGTAACAACAAAAACATTACAGGGTTAATTCTGTACCAGAACGAGTGGTTTATAGTAGGGATCTCCTGATACCATTTTTTTTTTTAGACTGAGTACCGATACTCTTATTTAAGTACTCACCGATACCAATTATAACAATTAAATAAATAACACATTTATTTTGTGACCACTGACCAACCAAAAGTCCCCAAAACAGCCCCCAGCCTCTAATCAGCCCCCCCAGCCTCTGATCAGCCCCTCATGTGCCTCCCAGCCTCTCCCTCTTATCAGCCCCCTCTTGTAACTCAACTCCCTCCCTAGTATTAATCATTGGTGGCAGTGGCCACAGGGTCCCCCCTCCATCATTGGTGGCAGTGGGCAGTGCGCCCCCCCAGTAATAATCATTGGTGGCAGTGGCCACAGGGTCCCCCCCCACATCATTGGTGGCAGTGGGCAGTCCACCTCCCAGTATTAATCATTGGTGGCAGTGGCCACAGGGTCCCCCTCCCATCATTGGTGGCAGTGGGCCCCCCTCCCTCCCCAGTATTAATCATTGGAGGCCACAGGGTCGTCCCCCCATCATTGCTGGCAGTGGGCAGTTCCGATCAGAGTCCCAGCAGTGTAATGCTTGGGCTCCGATCAGTTACCATGGTAGCCAGGACACTACTGAAGCCCTGGCTGCCATGGTATGCCATGGTAGTGCGCCGTGGCCGCTGGGCGCTCCTTCTTCTGTCTGTGCGGCGCATTAGCAATGCGCCGCACAGACCTATGAGAAGAAGGGGCCGCCACGGCGCACGTGAGTATAATGCTGCTCACTAACATACCATGGCAGCCAGGGCTTCAGTAGCGTCCTGGCTACCATGGTAACCGATCAGAGCGCCAGCATTATATTGCTGGGACACCGATCGGAACTGCCCACTGCCACCAAATATGGGGGGACGACCCTGTGGCCTCCAATGATTAATGGGAGGGAGGGGGGGCGCACTGCCCACTGCAACCAATGCAGAGACTTAAGAACATTCCCGGCACCCGACCTTTGAGAGGACACTGTGATCACCTGAGGGGTTAATTGCGCGGATCACAGCGTCCTCTCAGAGGTCGGATGCCGGGAATGCGAGTCACAGAATTCCTTCCCTCCCCCATGCCGGCCGAACTGCTAAGAGCGCCGCTGCAAGCGGCCAGCAGGTATCGGGGACATTTGCAGGAGTACAAGTACTCTGCAAATGTCCCGTATTGGTTCATGCTGGGGAGGGCGGCCGCAGATTTGGAAGCGGTCAGCGCACATGACCGCTTCTATGACGTCACGAAATACTGCGGTATTTAGGAAACAGCGATATTGCCATAACGCAGTTTTTTTAATACCGCGGTATATCGTGATACCGGTATATCGCCCAACACTAGTCCGGGGTTGCTTTCATCCCTATCATCTCCTTGCAACCATGCGTGAAAATCGCACCGCATGCGCACTTTCTTGCAGATGCTTGCGGTTTTCACGCAGACCCATTAATTTCTATGGGGCCTTCGTTGCTTGAAAAACTCAGAATATGGGGGCGTGGCCTGGTTGGGCATGTGAGCGGACGTGCCTGAGGGGAGTTCCTGACCTGCCGTTGGCCATCCTGAACAATCCTGTCTCTGCAGCAAGCGCCGCTGCTCAAATCTTTCACTGTGGGGCACCGGAGAGTGTAAGGACCCCATACAGAGTGCCATGACACGCACCGACAGAAAGGAGAGGGACCTGAGGTAGGCCGACGCGTCCACGTCGGTAAAACAAGATGGCGCTGCATCGGAGGTGCGGGCCGCGGACCTGGCGGCTCAGCCGGGTAAATATGCCCGCTCAGTCACAAGCCTACCTTCCTCTGAGACGCCTGCACCGTCCACCATCACATCAGGGGACACAGCTGTGAGGCAGAAAGCCTCAGCATGGCCGGCACTGGGTTAAAGGGATTCTGTCACCTCTCATAACACAAATTCAGATTTTAAACCAGTCATGCTCCACAGACGTTATGTCCTCAGCACACACAGATGGGACAGCCTGATGAAATTACTGGTGAGCCTACTTTTATGGATATCTTTAAGGCAGTCCAGCAAAGCAACAGTTCGCTTGCTCTTCTCACCGCTAACATGGGAAGCCTGCAAGAAAGTGTCTCCTTTCTCCGCCAAGACCTTAAAAAAGTCACTGATAGGATGACTGAGGTTGAAGCTAGAGTGAGCACAGTGGAGGATCAACTGCCCCCTGTTAAAAGAGATCTGGGCAGGGTTATTCATAATGTGACCCTGTTGATGTAAAAAACTGACGATCTAGAGAATCATTCACGGAGAAACAATCTCCGGTTGGTGGGGGTCCCCGAGAAAGCTGAAGGTCCTGATCCAGTATCCTTTTTTGAAGATTGGATTACAATTAAATTTGGCAAGGACTTGTTGTCCAGGATGTTTGCTATTGAAAGGGCGCATAGAGTGCCGTTTTGCGCTCCGCCACCAGGGGCCCCACCACGTCCAGTTCTAATGAAGCTGCTACACTTCAGGGACACTATACTTAACCCCTTAGTGACCACCCATACGTGTTTTTACGGCAGTCACTAAGGGGCCTTAGGCTGGGCTGCCGCGTTTTTACGGCGGCCCGGTCTAAGCGCTGCACGGCTCCCCCGTGCAGCGGGGAGCACGGACCCGGCTCTCACATGAGAGCCGGGACCCTGCTCTAACAGCCCGGACCGGCAGGAGTGCCGATCCGGGCTGTTTAACCCTTTACATGCCGGGCGCAATGGCGCCCGCTGCATGTAAAGTGGTGACAGAGGGAGCGGACTCCCTCTGTCTCCCATCAGCACCCCGAAAATAAGATCGCGGGGTGCTGATGTGTTCGGAAGCTTACCTTGCTTCCGTTCAGGGCCCCGAGCCTGTCTTCAGTTATTTCCAGCAGGCTGTGCCTCTCTGGCGCAGCCTGCTGGTCAAGGTTTGAATAGCATCGCTATTGAAATGTAATGCCTTATAGAGATAATGCATTACATTTTAAAAGCAATCAAAATACTGTATATTATAGTCCCCTTGTGGGACTTTTAAGTAGTAAAAAAATAAATAAATAAATACACATTTATTAAATAAAAAAAATTCCATAAAATAAAAAAATATGCTCTTTTTTTCATAGAAAATACGCTTTTCAATGAAAAAAATTGCAAAAAGAAAATATCCCCCATATGTTTGGTATTGCCGCGTCCGTAACGACCCGGACTACATAAATATTACATAAATTATCCCCTATGGTGAACGCCGTAAAAAAAAAAAAAAAAAAAAAAAAAAAAAAAGACTTTCTAATTTATTCTTAGTTTCCACCGAAAAAAACGTAATAACAAGCGATCAAAAAGCGCCATTTACTCCAAAATGATACCAATGAAAAATAAAAAGTAGTAAAACGTAAAAAAATTATAAGTATTTAGTATCACTGTAATCGTACTGACCCAGAGAATAAAGATATTATGTTATTTGTACCGAAAAATGAACGCTGTAAAATTTATAATGTAAAAACGCAGTGGCAGTATTGCTATTTTCCCCCATCTCCCTCCCAGAAAGAGTTAATAAAAGTTAATCAGAAAGTTACGTGTACCCAAAAATGGTTCCATTAAAAACTACAACTTGTCCCGTAAAAAACAAGCCCTCATAAAGCTATATAGACGAAAAAATAAAAAAGTTATAGCTCTTGGAACGCGACGATGAAAAAAGGAAGAAAAACGCTTGGTTATAAAGGCCCAAACAGGCTTGGTCACTAAGGGGTTAAGAAAGCAAGAGATCATCCGGAGCTGTTGATTAATGGGAGCAAAATTGCGATTTATCCAGACTTCTCTGCAGAGGTCCAACGGAAGAGAGTCAAGTTTCTGGATGTGAAAAGGCGCCTTCGGAATCTACAAATCCCGTACTCCATGTTGTATCCAGCCAAGCTTCGCGTAGTGGCGCATGGAGAAGTTTGTTTCTTTGACACCCCCCTAGAGGTGGCGCAGTGGATTGACATTAATGAGCCTTTGCTGAAGACTTCGGCTCCTGTGGGATGAGCGTCCTGCCTATTCTAGTGTTGGAGCACATGAGATATGACAGATGTGTTCAGAGACATGTTTGATATGTTCTGCATATTAATGCTTTAAGTATTTGTCGGTCCTTATTACTGTCTACTGTTTTTCACGACCTTTTGTTTATGCTGAGTTTTATATGTAGGATCCGCAGATCATAAAGTCACTTTGGTGACGAGTTGCGGGTGTCACCTGAAAATGTTTAAATATCTTTATGCACTTTGAGTATGTTTAGCACGCTGCAGATTCACCTACATGTGGGCAGGTCAGCATGGGTTACCCGTTCTATGCATACATTCTTCCATGGATTTTCCTGTGGCACATATTCCGCCATGTGTATGGCTGACCGTAGGGAAGTTTTTTCGCCCTACTGGTGGTTTTTTTCAGGGTAGGGAATCATGTCCTTGCCGCTAGTTGTTTTGTTTTGGGGTTAGTTTTTTGGGTTGGTAATGGGAGCAGGGTGGAGCAGGGTCCCAATATTTCGGTGGTGTATGAGGAGTAAAGAGCTAACATCTATGATGGCTGTGGTGTGCGTGGATAATGAATGCATTGTTACGGTACTATGGCAAATAGTCTTAAGATAATTGGATGGAATGTTAGGGGCTTAGGTGATTCAAATAAACGTACTGTGGTGTTTATGGCACTTCAACACTTTCACCCTGCTATATTTTGTTTGTCAGAGACTCATTTATCTACTAACACTACTTCGGTCCTGCAAAGGCCGTGGATTGTTTGCGCATTTCACTCCGTATTCTCTTCTCATTCTAGGGGTGTAAGTGTTCTAGTGCATAAATCTCTGCCATTTATATGTCATGCGTCTCGCATGGACGATAATAGACGGTATGTTTGTCTCCACTGTACCTGTTATCATTGGTCCTTTATATTAGTTGCAGTGTACATTCCCCCCTCCCTACAGTAGTGAGGTAATAAAAGAAATTATGAGATATGTTGAGGATCTACCCCAATGCCCTATTCTGATCATAGGTGATTTTAATACTTGCCCTTCAGTAACACTTGATAGGGGAGGGATGTCGGGAGCTAATAGGGACTCTAACTTTGCAAGTGTGTTGCTGGAACTGGACTTACATGACATTTTGTCGGGTGAGAAATCCGAATGTGCGTCAGTTTTCATGTTTTTCTAGTTCTCACCATTCGCTGTCACGGATTGATCTAGCTCTAGGTACACCTGATGTGTTGTCGCTGGTGGCGGAAATTAAATACTTACCTAGAAGTCTCTCCGACCAACCATTCCCCGATTTTTATAGACTTGCATCCGGGCACTAGGCGTCTCCCTGGGATCGGGACGTGGAAGCTTAACCCGTTTTGGCTACAATTGGTAGATGGGGAGAATGGCGTGGGGGAGGAATTGAAAGAGTTCTTTGCGCAAAATATTGGATCGGCAAGTGTGCGTGTGGTGTGGGATACTTGCAAAGCGTACGTCAGAGGCCTTTATATTCAGAAAATTAGCAGATATAAAACTAAATCTCGTGAAGCCCAGAAACAGCTGCAAGCTTTGGTAGTGGAGGCGGAGGAAAGGTTTGTAAATACACCTGATAGGGCAAGTGAGGACTCCCTTATAGCAGCTCAGGCGAGATTGAAGCAGCATTTATTGCAAACGGCGGACAATCACAGGTTTTTTGTGAAACAAAAATATTTTGAGGCGGGGAAAGTTCTGGTAAACTACTGGCAAGGGTTATTAGAGCCCAGGAGGGGCCATACAAAATCTTGTCTATCCAGAGGGCAGATGGTTCTCTTGCCACGGTGGATGAGGAGATTTTGTCAGTTTTTCACACCTATTATGAATCCTTGTATCAGTATCTTGCAGAGATTGAAATTCCGAGACTATCAGCGACAAGTGCAGCATGGTTGCAGAATAGTGGATATGTTGGTAAGCTGTTGGGGCACACCACACTTTTTATGATGCACAAGGTTTGGCAAAAATGCCGGGCGCTGTTATCAGTAAAGGGGTTTACGCAGTTTTCCCCTATTTGGAGGAATCCGCACCTTCCTGAACTGTTCCAGTTAGATGGCTTTTCACCCTGGGAGCGCAAAGGAGTGAGATATTTATGTCAACTACAGAGTGCTGACGTTTTTAAGTCCTTTGAGCAGTTGAGAACTGAATTTCGTCTCCCACGCACAGCCTTCTATCAATTTCTACAACTTCGTCATGCCTTTCAGACACAGGCTAAATCCGTATCGTTGAAATGCACTATGGTCCCGCTGTTTCAGCAGCTTCTCACAACCAGTTCCTCGAGCGGTCTGGTATCCTCTACCTACAGGAACTTGTATGTGAAATCACTGAAACTGGAGGTTTTAACAGTCAAATCTAAATGGGAGAAGGAGGTCGGGCCAATCTCAGAAGAGCAGTGAAAGACGCTTTTAGCGCTCACTCCGCAACTGTCAGTTTGTGAGGGGCAGCATATGTCCCAGCTGTTTTTAATACACAGGGTGTATAGGACCCCAGAGTTTTTATGCCGGTTAGGTGTTTGGGAGGATGCGGATTGTCCTAGATGTGGCAGGGGTCCTGCATCCTTGTTACACATGTTCTGGGATTGTGCGGAGATCCGGAACTTTTGGTCCGCGGTTCTAGCCCTAATAAAAGATGCATATAATATTACGGTTCCGCCTGGACCAAGAGCATGTGTGGTCGGGATATTGGACATCAAAAATTGACATCACCGTCTGGGAGTACAGCGTCTGCTATTTCAGGCTAGGAAACGAATAGCTAGATATTGGCTTAGACCTCAATCTCCGACTAGAGAATTCCTCAATAGAATGTCAGATATATTACGCTTAGCGAAAGGTGTGTATGTTAAAAGAAACTGTGTTGTGAAGTTTAACAAAATATGGGATAAATGGGAGAACTGCAGGGTACAGTGTCCGGTTTAGCCTCTCCTCGTAGTCGAACGGTGGGGTAGGTAGTGGCACAGGTCTTGTTTCTGCGTGCCTTTTATCTCCTCTATCCTATTTAGGTCTGGACGTATGCTGTATGATGGTGTACGTAGGTCGGGTGTGAAGAGGTCTGCTAAACTGATAGGAGGAGTATACCAATGGCTATGCCTTTGATATGTTAATAAGACGACCAATTTTGGAGTTCAGATCCACTCCATCGCTCGGGTAGGGGGGATGGGGGGTAGTGGGCTTTAGTTGGGTAGGGAGGGAGGGTCCTCTGTTTACATTATTAGATGGGAGATGCGGTTCTGTACCAGGTATACTCTGTAACTAGATTACATGATTTTATCTACTTGCACCATGGTTGGTTACTTGGGATACTCATGAAAGTAACTATTTGTCTGATCCTGTAATGCTATGGTATTTTTGTCATCAACAGTTGCATGTATATTGTGCAGACTGTTTTCCTTTGTATTTTTGTGATTTTCCGAAAAATCTAATAAAAATGATCTGATTTGAAAAAAAAAACCTCAGAATATAGAACATGCTGCGATTTTCATGCAACGCACAAGTGATGCGAGAAAATCACAGCTCATCTGAACAGCCCCATTAACCGCCTCCGGACCGCCTAACGCAGATGTGCGGTCCGGAGGCGGCAGCCCTGCGCACGACGATGCATATACGCGTCATCTCGCGAGGGCCGGGATTTCCTGTGAACGCGCGCACACAGGCGCGGATTTTTTTTTAACCCCTAACAGGTATATTAGACGCTGTTTTGATAACAGCGTCTAATATACCTGCTACCTGGTCCTCTGGTGGTCCCTTTTGTTAGGATCGACCACCAGAGGACTCAGGTAGCTCAGTACAGTCGCACCAAACACCACACTACACTACACCCCCCCCCCCCCCCCGGTCACTTATTAACCCCTTATAAACCCATGATCACCCCATATAATCAGACGTCCGTATGATTTTTACGGATCCACGGATACATGGATCGGATCCGCAAAACACATGCGGACGTCTGAATGGAGCCTTACAGGGGGGTGATCAATGACAGGCGGGTGATCACCCATATACACTCCCTGATCACCCCCTGTCATTGATCACCCCCCTGTCATTGATCACCCCCCTGTAAGGCTCCATTCAGACGTCCGCATGTGTTTTGCGGATCCGATCCATGTATCCATGGATCCGTAAAAATCATACGGACGTCTGAATGGAGCCTTACAGGGGGGGTGATCACCCTGATCACCCCCTGTCATTGATCACCCCCCTGTAAGGCTCCATTCAGACGTCCGCATGTGTTTTGCGGATCCGATCCATGGATCCGTAAAAATCATACGGACGTCTGAATGGAGCCTTACAGGGGGGGTGATCAATGACAGGGGGGTGATCAGGGAGTCTATATGGGTGATCACCCCCCTGTAAGGCTCCATTCAGACGTCCGCATGTGTTTTGCGGATCCGATCCATGTATCAGTGGATCCGTAAAAATCATACGGACGTCTGAATGCTACGCCACAAGTGAATGCTACGCCCAGACTACGCCACAAGTGACCCCATTTTGGAAAGAAGACACCCCAAGGTATTCCGTGAGGGGCACGGCGAGTTCCTCTAATTTTTTATTTTTTGTCACAAGTTAGCGGAAAATGATGATTTTTCTTTTTTTTTCTTTTTTCCTTACAAAGTCTCATATTCCACTAACTTGCGACAAAAAAGAAAAAATTCTAGGAACTCGCCATGCCCCTCACGGAATACCTTGGGGTGTCTTCTTTCCAAAATTGGGTCACTTGTGGCGTAGTTATACTGCCCTGGCAATTTAGGCGACCAAATGTATGAGAAGAACTTTGCAATCAAAATGTGTAAAAAATTGCCTGCGAAATCCGAAAGGTGCACTTTGGAATATGTGCTCCTTTGCCCACCTTGGCTGCAAAAAAGTGTCACACATGTGGTATCGCCGTACTCAGGAGAAGTTGGGGAATGTGTTTTGGGGTGTCATTTTACATATACCTATGCTGGGTGAGAAAAATATCTTGGTCAAATGCCAACTTTGTATAAAAAAATTGGAAAAGTTGTCTTTTGCCAAGATATTTCTCTCACCCAGCATGGGTATATGTAAAATGACACCCCAAAACACATTCCCCAACTTCTTCTGAGTACGGCGATACCAGATGTGTGACACTTTTTTGCAGCCAAGGTGGGCAAAGGGACCCATATTCCAAAGTGCACCTTTCGGATTTCGCAGGCCATTTTTTGCACATTTTGATTGCAAAGTACTTCTTACACATTTGGGCCCCTAAATTGCCAGGGCAGTATAACTACCCCACAAGTGACCCCATTTTGGAAAGAAGACATCCCAAGGTATTCCGTGAGGGGCATGGCGAGTTCCTAGAATTTTTTATTTTTTGTCGCAAGTTAGTGGAATATGAGACTTTGTAAGAAAAAAAAAAATTAAAATTAAAGTCATCATTTTCCGGTAACTTGTGTCAAAAAATAAAAGGTTCTATGAACTCACTATGCCCATCAGCGAATACCTTAGGGTGTCTACTTTCCGAAATGGGGTCATTTGTGGGGTTTTTCTACTGTCTGGGCATTGTAGAACCTCAGGAAACATGACAGGTGCTCAGAAAGTCAAAGCTGCTTCAAAAAGCGGAAATTCACATTTTTGTACCATAGTTTGTAAACGCTATAACTTTTACCCAAACCATTTTTTTTTTTTTGCCCAAACATTTTTTTTTTATCAAAGACATGTAGAACAATAAATTTAGCGAAAAATTTATATATGGATGTCGTTTTTTTTGCAAAATTTCACAGCTGAAAGTGAAAAATTTCATTTTTTTGCAAAAAAATCGTTACATTTCGATTAATAACAAAAAAAGTAAAAATGTCAGCAGCAATGAAATACCACCAAATGAAAGCTCTATTAGTGAGAAGAGAAGGAGGTAAAATTCATTTGGGTGGTAAGTTGCATGACCAAGCGATAAACGGTGAAAGTAGTGTAGTGCCGAAGTGTAAAAAGTGTTCTGGTCATGAAGGGGGTTTTAGCTAGCGGGGCTGAAGTGCTTAAAGTGAATGGGTCCGGATTCAGCTCGGCTGCAATACACTCACCTCACACATTGCACCCGCGCGGAAAACTCGCCCGTGTGAAAGGGGTTTTAGTGCTACAATTTCAATGTTAATAAGTGTAATAATAAGCAGGAGATTTAGGGGGAGATTTATTAATGTATTTATGTGAGTTTTGTAGTATTAACAAATCGAAAAATATGGTGTTCAGTGTGAGCACCATATCTATGGAAGCATCTGTTTCATTCAAGTAAATTTTGCTAAAATCTTCTAGAGAACAGAGTCCTAAATTTTGCTTTGAGAGGCCTTATCTGAATGTCTTCCCTTTATTTCAGACCTCAGATATTGGTGTTGGTAAACCTTGACTCTGAGCAGAATGTGAAGCATCCCCGACTTCTTTCACTAACTACTCAACTGAAGGCCGGCAAAGGATTAACAATTGCTGGTTCTGTGCTGCAAGGGACTTTTCTGGATAAGCATGTAGAAGCACAAAAAGGCGAAGAAGTAAGTACAATCATCCTGAGATGTCTTGTATGGTTTTACTCAATAATACAATATACATTCTCTGCAGTTAATTGCTTTGATCCCTCACACAATATAATGCAAGGCCGCTATAATGAGAATGCTTAATATTTTTCTTATAGAATTGACCTTGTTTACATGGTTATTTCATAATTAACCTCTTATGGACCCTGGGATTTTCCATTTTTGCGTTTTCATTTTTCACTCCCCGCCTTCCCATAATCCTAACTTTTTTATTTTTCCATTCACATAGCCTTATGAGGGCTTATTTTTTCCAGGACAAGTTGTACTTTCTAATGGCTCCATTTACATGTAGTAGGAAGCAGGAGAGAAATTTCAAATGGGGTAGAATTGGGAAAAACGCAATTCTGATATAGTTTTTTTTGTTTAGTTTTTTACACTGTACACTATGCAGTAAAATTGACCTGTTATCTTCATTCTCCAGGTCAGTACGGTTCCAACGATACCACACTTGTATAATCTTTCTTGCATTTTATGACTGAAAAAAATTATTACTTTTTTTCAGAACCATATTATGACCCCTATAACTTTTTTGTAGCTGTGTGAGGGCTCATTATTCGCAGGACGATCTGTTCTTTTTAGTGATACCAATTTTAAGTGTGTGCGACTTTTTGATCACTTTTTATAAAAAATAAATAAAATTATTGGGTAGTTGAAGTGAAAAAAAAATGGCAAATTGCCTGGTTTTTTTCCCCCCCACTACGCCATTTCCTGTGTGCCAATAATATTGTTATATTTTAATAGTATGGACATTTTCGCACGTGGTGATGCCCATGATGTTTATTTTTTTTTATCGGTTAAGAATTTTATTTATATTTTAAGGAAAGGGGGGTGATTTGAACTAAATTTGTTTCTTATATTTGTAAAAACATTATTTTTTTATTTTATTTTTTTAAGTCACCTTGGGTGACAATAACTGGCAATCATTCATTTGCCCATAGTATTCAGTGATTGCTAAATAGCCATCATTGAAAACTTAATTTGCACTATATCAATACAAGGCTGCCACCTAGTGGCCTGTATTGATATATACAACTAATTGACTCTGAAGCCTGCTTGAGGCTTTGGTCAATTAGCGCAAGGTAACATATTCCCCGATCTCGGCCGGGTAAAGCTGTTACCGGACCGGAAGTGCGCGACTTCCCATTCCGGTCTTCGGAGATGCCATGGTCACATTTGACCACGGCATCTGAAGGGTAAGATGTATGCGATCAGCCTTTTGGCTATTTCGAATAGCTTAAAGCCCGCGGTTAAGGCGCCCGCTGCACGTGCGAGCGGGCGCCATGTTTAGGGATCAGACCCAGCTACGTCATGGGTCCTTAAAGGATTAACATTGTTGTTAGATCCACTAATCGTAACACTTCTTAGTAACTAGACAACTCTATTATACTAACATACTCCACCACAAACTAAAAAGTAATACTAAAGTCCTTAAAAATTTTACAATCTTTAAGTTTTTTAAAAAGCACATACATTCATAAATAAATGTAGGGAGGCTACTAAGTCACGTCATATACAGTCACCTTCAATAATAATTTTAACACTGAAATGGTGTCAGTGTACGTGGCATCACTCTTTTGTGTATACAGGTAGCGATATAACATGAAGATGTAAGGGTTATCAAAACTGTCATGCCTTACTCCATCATAATATTAATACTGGATAAACAAATCCTAGGGCATCACCAGCCACATATCTATCCACATAATATATCACAATGAACAGGAAAGTGACACATAACAACCTCTATCCTCTATGGCAGATGTCAGCACTTTAAAGATGTTTCACACAGCAGACACCTGAGTCTAATGTCTGCAGTTGGAGATAATGCTGATTGTAGACATTTAACCCTTGAGATGCCATGGTCATTTGTTCTCATGGCATCTGTGGCATCATTCTCTGGGTGTGCCATTTGTTGGTATTGATTGGCTATAATCTGCTGGAGGCTACCATGCCGATCACAGATATATTCTTTTGGATGCATTCACTATTGTATTGGATCACAGTAGTGCATGGGATAAGTGATCACTTGTTCAGATCCCCTAGGGGGCTTAAAAAAGGTTAACAAAACTTTTAAAAAAAATGACTTTGCCTGCGAAATCGCACATTTTTCTGGCAATATATATAAAAATTTAAATCACTCCTCCCCTTACCCATAACAAAAATAAATAAAAAATAAATAAAGATAATTTGCGCAGCCACATCCCAAAATGCCTGAACAATTAAAATATAAAAGTATTTGTCCCCTTCGGTGAACACCATAATGGAAAAAAATAAATAAATTATCAATTCACCTTCCCCAAAAATTTTAATAGAAAGTGATCAAAAAGTCACACACTACAAAATAGTATAGCTGAAAACTACAGATCACCCCACAAAAAATGAGCCCTAAAACTGCTCCGTAGACGAAACTATACAAATGTGGTATTGCTGTAATCATACTAACCTGGAGAATGAAAGGCACAGTTTTAGTGCATTGGGAACAACGTAAATATGAAACCCATAAAATTATGAATTATGTATTTTTTTTCCAATTCCACGCCACTTGTAATTTATTTTTTCCAGATTCCAGCTACATTTTATGCAATAAAATATTATACCATTGTGCAACTAGTCCTACAAACAAACCCTCATACGGCTATGTGAACAGAACAAAAACATTTTGGCTGTGGGAGGGTGTGTGACTGAAAAATGGAAAACCACTTGGGGCTGAAAGGATTAAATCCTGTTATTAATTCTGTACATGTTCCATTTTTGCCGCAGAATGTAAAAGCTTTAATGACTTCTGAAAAGACAAAAGGATTTTGTCAGTTAGTTGTGTCTCCCAGTGTTCGTGATGGGATGTCACACTTGATTCAGGCAGCTGGTCTTGGGGCCATGAAGCACAACACTGTACTAATGGCTTGGCCCCACTCATGGAAACAGCCGAACAATCCTTACAGCTGGAAACCTTTTGTTGGTGGGTTCTGATTTTTGTTTGTTGTGTCCTGGCTTAGTTTACAGTTTGTAAAATTCTGCAAGAAATGTCTAAATATTAAAGATGTGATAGTGTTGTAGATTTGAAGGAATGGACTTGGGGAAAGTCCTGGCCGTATACTTAAAGGGATTCTCCAGGAATTAAGAAAATGAAAATGCTTAAATATTACTTTCTTATAAATATATTCTCAAATACCTTTCATTATTTATAATGGCTCGTTTTGTCTGGGGAGAAATCAGGGTAAACAAAATGGCTGCTGTCCCATCAGTTCACACAAAACCTGTCCTGATCACACATGTGGACAAGTTACTTTACAACACTGAAGTAAAGAGCTGCCTCATCCTCCTCTCTGCTCTAATTGTCAGGGATTATGATCCTGAATATAGATAATAAGCTGAATTTCTAGGGAATTTAGTTCACGAGGAGACCTTAAGTACAGAGAGGACAGACATTACAGACTGTGGTAATGTGTTGCTTTGGTAATGGAGACTGCTGCTCATTAGCAACACCTCACCCTCCTCTCAGTCTCCTCATCATCTCCATTGCCACAGAGATTCAACCTTTATTCAGGATCATGATTCCTGACAAGCAGAGCGGGGAGGAGGATGAGGCAGCACTATGGTGGTGAAGTACATTTTCCTCCTATGTGATTAGGAAAGGTTTTGTGTGTACTGATAGGAGAAATAAAATGGTAGCTGTCCTAGGTAGCTGTCCTAATCATTGTTCCCTAGATAAAACAAGCTATTCTAAGTAATGAAAGGTATTTGTGAATATATTTATTATAAAATAATATTTAAGTATTTTCTTTTCTTTTTTTTTATTCCTGGAGAACCCCTTTAAAAAAAAGTAGTTTAAACCTATTATAGTTTTAAGTGTTCCATAGTATTATTGACATTTACTTTTAAGTTGTCAGATTAAAGGCGATTTCTTACTTTGCTGATAATAGATTTTACTAGGCACAGTCCTCATAGGAGCTTTAGGGGTATTCTTAAAAGGTGATTGATCAGTCTAAATCCCTATTCTGTAACTCCATAATTACATTATTTTTTTACATGTGTTGGGTAGTGACTGTAAGTGTATTTGTAAGGCTACTTTCACACATACGCCACAGCAATCCAGCAGGCTGTACCAGCAGAGAATAGCCTGTCGGAGTTCTCTGGATCCGGCATAGCCGGATAGTGGTGCTTGCCTGCCGGACCCCATAGACTATAATAGGAACCAGTGGGGATCTCACTACTCCCTAGTATAAATGTCAGGATTCGGCCAGAGAAGACGCATTGCGTGCAGCTATTTTTGACTAGCCAAATCCTGTCATTTTATGGATGCCCCCTGTCATTTTATGCCAGGGGGCATCCAGATCCTGACTGTTCCCATTATAATCAGTGGGGTCCACTACACTATCCGGCTATGCTGGATCCAGAGAACTCAAGCAGGCTGTTCTGGATTGCTATGCCGCATGTGTGAAACTAGCCTAATACTAATGATTTTATACGTTTTCTCACCTATTTGATCTGCTGCTAGCAAGATGGGAGCACTGCTGTCAGCAATAAGCACTAGCAGTATATCAAAGGAAACTTGTAAAATCATGTCTGCCTCTGCAGCTTATAGTTACTAGTCTTCACACTTCAGTAGACGTAAAGGCGGATTTTCCATAAGGCCTCTTTCACACAAATGATATGGATCTGTTGTGTCAGGATCTGTTCAGGAAAAAAGCTGATGGTTTTGCATTCAAATTCAGTCAGTTTTGTCTGCTATTGCATTCAGTGTTTTAGTGTTTTCCATGCAGGTGCAATCAGTTTTTCACGCAAGCCACATTCACTTACATGGAATCAGAGCTGTGTGAAAACCACAGAATATAGAAGATGCTACGATTTTTCCTGAATGCAGAAATGATGCGTGCAAAACCACGCTCATGTACACAGACCCATTGAAATAAATGGGTCAGGATTCAGTGCTATGTGTTTGATTCACGCATCACCTGGACAGAAAACTTGCTCATGTGAAAGAGACCTAACAAAGCAAAGCATTGCTGAGGAAACACTTTACGTGCAGCTTTCCAATAAAAGTGTACATATGTAATTCCAAATATAAATATATTACAAAAACACGCTAACTGCCCCTACACATTATAATAAATTAAAATGCAATTCCACTTTAAAGTGTACCTGTCAGTTCATTTATTTTTTGTAATGTGTAGGGGCAGTGATTTAAAATTTTTCTAATATACTCTATTAAGGGATTATGTTACATTTTATTATAAAACAGCCTCTGAATTGGTTCCTAAGCAACCCTTTGAGTGTTGCTAAGGTAATTCAGTTTTCAGTGTTCAATAGGTAACTGTAAGCTGCAGAGACAGGATTCTCAGCCTTCATCTGCTTTCCCTGCCCCAGCCTCACTACCCCTGCCTTGCATGTCTGATTTATTTATTTTTACTACAAAACTAATATTATATTCTCCATACTGCATTTTATCTGCTGCCAGTTACGATCTCTGGCAGCAGTGCATGGCTGTATCTTCCCAGCACCTCTCTGGTTAGCGCTAAGACGTTAAAGAGGAGAAAGGCTGCAGCAATCGGTGCCAACTAGTATTTGTACTTTTGTTACTGTGTATTTTCAATGCTGATTGCTGTAGCCCTGTATGTCTTCCTAATCTTTCCAGCGCTAGCCAGAGACACGCTCAGAAAATAGAGGGGGGAATGCAGTAAGGAGCATACGACATGCAAGGCAGATTGATGGAGTCTGAGGCAGGGAGACCAGAGACAGCCTGAGAACCAAAATATAGAAAAAAAAACTAATTAGAGCACTGAAGATTGAAGTTTCGTAGCCTCTAAGGGTACTTTCACACTAGCGTTATTCTTTTCCGGTTTTGAAATCTGGTAAAGGGTCTCAATACCATTAAAAAATGCATCAGTTTTGTCCTAATGCATTCTGAATGGAAAGCAATCCATTCAGTATGCATCAGGATGTCTTCCGTTCCGTCCCTTGTAGGTATTTTTTCCGTCCAAAATCACAGAACAATACCACACGGCATTCATTTCCATAGAGATGTATTAATTCTGGATCCGGTATCGAGTGTTCCGGAAATTGGCGCATCGCCGGATTTGGCTTTCCAGTCTTCGCATGCGCCGGGCTTTTGATCTTTGAAAAATATAAATACCGGATCTGTTATTCCGGATTATACCGGATGATCCGTCTAACGGATCTGAGAAAAAAGCCTTTCCGATTGTACACAGCCTGTCGGATTCTAAAAACGCTAGTATTAAAGTACCCTAAGGGAACACTTTTAGAGACAGTTTTTTTTTTAATTCTTACTTAAATACATTAAATGACAGTTATCCAAAGTGCCTGCTGTATACTGTTGGTATGGAGCTACAAGTATAAACAGTATACAGCAAATTCCCTTTAGGATCCATTCACACGTCCGTTGTTTGTTTCCTGATCTGTTTCCTGATCTGTTCAGCACAATGTCAGATTTTTTTTCAGGACCCATTGAAAATGAATGGGTCCAGATCTGGTCCAGATCTGTTCAGCAAAAAACGGAACAGATCAGGAAAGAAACAACGGACGTGTGAATGGACCCTTAAAGAAGGTAGCCATTTTCTCTGTCCATGCAGGAGCTAAAGATCAGAAAAATAAAGCTCTAATGTAAAGATATAATAGAACAGCAATTTTTAACCATTAGTGGCCCACTAATTTGTGTTAGTGACACCTGTATAGTAAAACTACGTTGATTGTAGCCAGTGTTTAAATGCCATAGAGAACTCAAAATGAGTAAGTGATGGATTAATTATCCATTGGTATTACATAACCAGGCCACCACTATTCACTTAATAGGGAACACTAATTTTTTTTACTATTTCCACAGATACTGTACGAGATGCAACAACAGCTCAACAAGCTTTACTTGTGGCCAAAAATATAGATACATTCCCTACCAATCAGGAGCGTTTTGCTGAAGGAAATATTGATGTGTGGTGGATTGTTCATGATGGTGGAATGCTGATGCTGCTGCCTTTTCTGTTGCGCCAACATAAGGTGTCTGTTTAATTTTTCCACATATTTCAGTAATATAGAAGTGATTCATTACTTCATGAGGTCTAATTTAAGAACTTTAAATTTCATCCATACTTTTAATGGGGTTGATATTGGCTTACAGGGCACTGACCTTTTAGGTGGCATTACAGAGACCGATTTCTACCATCTAATGGAGTGTTATTTACAATAATAGAGTTTAATAGTTTTTATATTTCATAATTAACTTCTATCCCAGTCATTTAAGCCCTCAAAAACCGCTACTAACCATGGGAAAATTAGAGATGGAGAGTATCTGTCCTTCAAATGATTCTCCCTCCTCCACTCCACCAACCCCACCTTGGAGGAGAAGATGAATGTAGAAAAAGATGTCTACCACTGCTTAATAAAATCTCTTTATTCCATGTGGTAAACCGCCCAACATAACGGTACAGAGGTATACTTACATGTTTCAACCTCAAGTGTCCTTAAAGGGGTTGGCCACTTTCTAGCTACTGTTGACCAATGTGTATGTAAGATTATGTAATATGACAATTACTAATATAGCCTTTGTTTATTTTCTGTGCCATTTGCCTTATTTCATAAGTCATGCCTCCTTGTTGGGCAAATATTCTGTGGTGTCCACACAGGAGACCTGTCCATATAGTGGCCACTGATGGAGGGTCATGTGACCAGACAAAATAACTCCAAACACATTACTTAGCCTTCTCCCCACAAATACACCATATATGCCACCTGCACTTGCAATATTGAGTTTAGTGCATTTGGGATGTATTGTAACAGACAGGGAAGACTGAATAATTTGCCTGGGTTTTTGGAGATTTTCTGCTTGAATTTTATTGCAGGATCCATTGTATTCCTCCCAGAAATGTTGTTTTTGATGTGAATTGCTTCACACCCTCTTTTGCTTGAGGATACTCCAACGGTTCTCAATAGGGCTGAGGTCAGGGGAGGACTGTTTAAAAATTAGTCTTCATGTATGTCTGGGTGGCCGAATAGTAGGTTTATGCACAACTGCAAGCCTCTGCAGGAACCTACATCTTGAGGTTTGTGGGACTCCAACGGCAGCCTCAAATACCTGTTTGCTGCTTTGTAATGGTATTTTAGCAGCTACTCTCTTAACCCCTTCAGGACCTTGCCATTTTTCACCTTAAGGACTAGGCAATTTTTTACAAATCTGACATGTCACTTTATGTGGTGATAACTTTAAAACTTATCCAAGCCATTCTGAGATTTCGTCACATATTGTACTTCATGACAGTGGTAAATTTGAATCAATATTTCATTTTTATTTATATAAAAAAAAGTTACAAAAATTTTGAAAAATTCGCAATTTTCACATTTTTAATTTCTCTGCTTTTAAAACAGATAGGGATACCTCCTGAAATAGTTATTACTTTACATTTCCCATATGTCTACTTCATGTTTGGATCATTTTATAAATGATGAAGTTTAGAAGCAAATCTTACAATTTTTAAGAATTTCCAAAACCCAATTTTTAAGGACCTTTTCAGGTCTTAAGGGGCTTACATAAAAGAAACCACCCCTAAATGGCCCCACTTTAGAAACTACACCTCTCAAGGTATTCAAAACAGATTTTACAAACTTTAACCCTTTAGGTGTTCCACAAGAATTAAAGGAAAATGTAGTTGAAATTTCAGAATTTCACTTTTTGGCCAGATTTTCCATTTTAATTCATTTTTTTCCAGAAACAAAGCAATGGTTAACAGCTAAACAAAACTCAATATTTATTACCTGGTAGTCAATATTTATTACCTGGTACCTGTGGCTGATAGTTTACAGAATCACCCCATATGTGGTCGTAAAGTGCTGTATGTTTTTTGGAGGGCAGATTTCACTGGGATAATTGTAAGTTGCCATGTCACATTTGAAGACCCCCTGATGCACCTGTAGAGTAGAAATTCCAAAAAAGTGATCCCATTTTGGAAACTATGGAATAAGGTGGCAGTTTTGTTGGTACTATTTTAGGGTACATAGGATTTTTGATTGCTCTATATTACACTTTTTGTGAGGCAAGGTAACAAAAAATAGCTGTTTTGGCACTGTTTTTATTATTGTTATTTACAATGTTCATCTGACAGGTTAGATAATGTGTTATTTTTATAGAGCATTTTGTTACGGACGTGACGATACCAAATATGACAACTTTTTTTTTCCATTTTCTGAAAGCCATAGTTTTTTTTGGTCAATTGTCTTATGTAGGGTCTCATTTGTTGCAGGATAAGATGACTGATTGGTACTATTTTAGGGTGCATATGACTTTTTGATCACTTGGTATTACACTTTTGAATGAATGAATGAATAACTTATATAGCGCTACAATTGCGAACTAAATTGCCTCAAGGCGCTTTTGCAGCCCTTGACCGCCTGTGCCTTTTTGTGATGTAAGGTGACAAAAAATGGCTTTATTGACACCGTTTTTATCTTTTATTTTTTATTATTTTTTTACTGTGTTCACCTAAGGGGTTACGTTGTTATGGACACAGTGATACCTAATAATAAAAGTTTTTTTTTCCACTTTTAACACAATAAAAGCATTTTGGGAAAAAAAAAAATCATGTTTTAGTGTCTCCATATTCTGAGAGCCATAGTTTTTTATTTTTTTGCCAGATAGTTTTATGTAGCGGCAATTTTTTTGTGGGATGAGGTGACTGTTTGATTGGCACTATTTTGGGGGGGCATACGCCTTTTTGATCGCTTTTGTGATGTAAGGTGACATAAAAATGATTGTTTTAGCACAGTTTTTAATTTATTTTTTCTACGGCTTTCAGGTGAGGGGTGGATCATGTGATTAATTTTGTAGAGTCGGTCATATGGACGCAGCAATACCCAATATGTCTGGTTTTCTTTTACTGTAATGCATTGGCTGTCAGCTTTTATGCTGACAGCATGCCTGTGAGACCCAGCCTAAGGGCTGGATCTCATAGGTTTCCATAGAAGGCAAGCTCCGATGCCTATGCAGTGGCGAGGAAGCGGAGTGCACCCGTACCCTCCGCCAACCCTCTGTATGCCACTTTCAATTTTGGCTGCGGCATACAAGGGGTTAACACGCTGGCATTGGTGTTTTCACCCATGGTGGCGTATGCAGCAAGGGCCTGGCTGTCAGTGACTGCCGGGTCTGTGCTGCTGATCGGGTGTGCGCAGCTCCTGCACTCGGCCGATCAGCCCACCGTACATGTACGGCGCTCGTCCTTAAGTCACGTCCACCAGTGCCGTACATGTAAGGCGAGGGTCCTTCATTATGCCTTTATCTGCAAAGACCTGTCTATGCTCTTAATCAGCCACAGTACGATGACCACTTTAAGTTTTCGTGAAATATCTACTGTTTTCGTACCTTGAGCAAGGCATTGCGCTATTTGACACTTTTCTGCAGCAGAGAAATCCCTTTTCTTTCCCATATTGCTTGAAACCGCTGGCCTACCTAATAATGTGGAACGTCCTTAAAGAGGACCTTTCACCTGCAAATAAAAGTTAAACTAAAGATATAGCCTTACTTACATGCCCCCGGTATTGCTTATTCAGTAATTCATTTTTCAATCAGTGCCCCCGTTTGTCCGCGCTGCCCCCCAGAATATTTGCCGCCTTGTATGCTAATTAGCCATTCGGCTCAACTGGGCGGGCCTTCAAAAGTTCTCCCGGGCGTGTCATTCTTCTCCCTGGCACGGAGCACATCCAATCAGCGTGCTCCACTTTTAGCCAGGGAGAAGACGCTCCAGTTCTCGCGAGAACTGGAGCGATTTCATCCATCTGGAGCCGGCGCCATCTCACGAGAACTGGAGCGTCTTCTCCCTGGCTAAGAGCGGAGCACGCTGATTGGATGCGCTCCGTGCCAGGGAGAAGAATGACACGCCCGGGAGAACTTTTGAAAGCCCACCCAGTTGAGCCGAATGGCTCATTAGCATACAAGGCGGCAAATATTCCGGGGGGACAAACGGGGGCACTGATTGAAAAATGAATGGCTGAATAAGCAATACCAGGGGCATGTAAGTGAGGCTATATCTTTAGTTTAACTTTCATTTTCAGGTGATAGGTCCTCTTTAAGTAGTTTTCCTTTAACTGGGCTTGCCTCACAAACTAATTATCACAGGTGTTTGAGATTGATTTTAGTGATCCAAAGAGCCCTGAGACACAATACCATCCATGAGTTTAATTGAAAAACTAAAAAATTACATCTTTATGACATTTAAATCATGTCATAGCACAGCAGGATCTAAAGCGTGTATCTCACACTGACAGATGCAGCAAGGGCTGTAAAATTGAGTATTTTGCCCAAGAAGGGTGTTTTTTAAAACCCTGAAAATGATTGAAGTATTTCAAGCTTGTTTTTAACAATCACAGATGCAGCAAAGGCTGCAATATTAAGTACTTTGCCCAAAAATGGGTGTATTTTTAATAACCGAATATGACAGCAGTATATAACGCTTGAATTTCACACGTACAGATGCAGCAAGGGCTATAAAATGTAGTATTTTGCCGAAAATGGGTGTTTTTTTTTTGAATAATAGAATATGATATAATTGCCAGTGGTGCAGTGGGTCAGGATATGAGTATATACAGTCATGTGAAAAAATTAGGACACCCTTTGAAAGCATGTGGTTTTTTGTAACATTTTTAATAAAAGGTTATTTCATCTCCGTTTCAACAATACAGAGAGATTAAAGTAATCCGACTAAACAAAGAAAACTGAAGAAAAGTCTTTTCAAGATCTTCTGTAAATGTCATTCTACAAAAATGCCTATTCTAACTGAGGAAAAAGATAGGACACCCTCACATGTATTCCCTCTTAAATTGGCTCAGATCTCACACAGGTATATCACACCAGGTGCACATAATTAGTAGATCGTTACTCTGCATGTTGAATGAGGCTTGCCCTATTTAAACCTCAGACATTTAGTTTGGTGTGCTCCTGACTGTTGAAGTGAGAGTGAGCACCATGGTGAAAAGATCTCAAAAGATTTTGAAATCAGCCATTCCACTGTCCGGAAGATAGTCTACAAGTGGAGGGCTTTCAAAACAACTACCAACATGCCCAGGACTGGTCGCCCCAGCAAGTTCACCCCAAGAGCAGACCGCAAGATGCTAAAAGAGGTCTCCAAAAACCCTAAAGTGTCATCTCGAGAACTACAGCAGGCTCTGGCTACTGTTGATGTAGAAGTACATGCCTCTACAATCAGAAAGAGACTGTACAAGTTTAACTTGCATGGGAGGTGTGCAAGGAGGAAACCTTTGCTTTCCAAGAGAAACATCGAGGCCAGACTGACATTTGCCAGAGATAAAGTTGACAAAGACCAGGACTTCTGGAATAATGTTCTTTGGACAGATTGAATTGAATTATTTGGACACAACAGCAGAGGACATGTTTGGCGTAAACCAAACACAGCATTCCAAGAAAAGAACCTCATACCAACTGTGAAGCATGGAGGTGGAAGTGTCATGGTTTGGGGCTGCTTTGCTGCAGCAGGACCTGGTCAGCTCACCATCATAGAATCCACGATGAATTCTACTGTGTATCAGAAGGTGCTTGAAGAACATGTGAGACCATCAGTTAGAAAATTAAAGCTGAAGCGGAACTGGACCATGCAACATGACAATGACCCAAAACATACTAGTAAATCAACCAAAGATTGGCTGAAAAAGAAGAAATGGAGAGTCCTGGAATGGCCAAGTCAAAGTCCAGATTTGAATCCCATTGAGATGCTGTGGGGTGACTTGAAAAGGGCTGTACGTGCAAGAAACCCCTCAAACATCTCACAGCTGAAAAAGTTCTGCATTGAGGAGTGGGGTAAAATTTCCTCAGACCGATGTCGAAGACTGGTAGATGGCTACAAGAACCGTCTCACTGCAGTTATTTCAGCCAAAGGAGGTAACACTCGCTATTAGGGGGAAGGGTGTCCTATCTTTTTCCTCAGTTAGAATAGGCATTTTTGTGGAATGACATTTACAGAAGATCTTGAAAAGACTTTTCTTCAGTTTTCTTTGTTTAGTCGGATTACTTTAATCTCTCTGTATTGTTGAAACGGAGATGAAATAACCTTTTATTAAAAATGTTACAAAAAACCACATGCTTTCAAAGGGTGTCCTAATTTTTTCACATGACTGTAAATGTATAGTTTGTTCGTGACGCCAATTGCAGCCTGCGCAGGTACTGTAGCAGGGCCCTTTAAGATGTTATAACTCACATACTAGGTGAGGAATGCCAGAGGGGGATAATGTCTCTGTGTAGTGTCAACGGTGTCTTCTACCTTGGTATGGCTGGACTTCTGGATCCTGGCTCGCTTGCAATAAAATGAGTGTTGTTAATAGGAGTAATTGAGGAATGAATGAGATCCAGACTTGAAGTGTAATGCAACTTGTCTTTACTGGATGGCAACCGAAATCCATACGAGTTACAGCAATAGTCTTTAGGTCCCAGCAGGTATTGGCAATGTATGGCAGGTATTAATATCTCTTCTGCTCCTATTCTATATGCCTGGAGAATCTGGCAGGTATTTATCTTCTGCTCTGTCTGTCTTCTGCTTAGTGCGGGCCTGACTAGCTGAGGAGGAATTTTGGCTTCTCCTGGACTGAATATGTACTCGCAGGACTGCTCGCAGGGGATGGTTCTTCCTGGAGATCTGTAGTTCTGGAGGTGTTGCCCCTGGCAGGTGTGGCTGGTACACTAACTTAACTGGTGCACATGGAAATTACAGCATAACATATGAAACAGGCCTGCAAAATACATATACAGGGAAATGCAATGTTAGATTACACAAGATGAGAATAAATATACAACTGACATGATGTAGCAGGGAAATAGAGTTTAGTAAGGCTACTTTCACACTAGCGTTCGATCGGATCCGTTCTGAACGGATCCGATCATAATAATGCAGACGGAGGCTCCGTTCAGAACGCATCCGTCTGCATTATTTTGGCATATAAAAGCTAAGTGTGAAAATAGCCTCGGACGGATCCGTCCAGACTTTCAATGTAAAGTCAATGGGGGACGGATCCGCTTGAAGATTGAGCCATATTGTGGCATCTTCAAACGGATCCGTCCCCATTGACTTACATTGTAAGTCTGGACGGATCCGCACGGCCAGGCGGACACCCAAACGCTGCAAACAGCGTTCAGCTGTCCGTCTGTCCGTGCGGAGGCGAGCGGAGCGGAGGCTGAACGCCGCCAGACTGATGCAGTCTGAGCGGATCCGCATCCATTCAGACTGCATCAGGGCTGGACGAAAGCGTTCGGGTCCGCTCGTGAGCCCCTTCAAACGGAGCTCACGAGCGGACAGCCGAACGCTAGTGTGAAAGTAGCCTAACATACTTCGGGATGTTACAACAGCAGTATATAACGCTTGAATTTCAAACGTACCGTACAGACCAAAAGTTTGGACACACCTTCTCATTCAAAGAGTTTTCTTTATTTTCATGACTATGAAAATTGTAGACTCACACTGAAGGCATCAACACTATGAATTAACACATGTGGAATTATATACATAACAAAAGTGTGAAACAACTGAAAATATGTCATATTCTAGGTTCTTCAAAGTAGCCACCTTTTGCTTTGATTACTGCTTTGCACACTCTTGGCATTCTCTTGATGAGCTTCAAGAGGTAGTCACCTGAAATGGTCTTCCAACAGTCTTGAAGGAGTTCCCAGAGATGCTTAGCACTTGTTGGCCCTTTTGCCTTCACTCTGCGGTCCAGCTCACCCCAAACCATCTTGATTGGGTTCAGGTCCGGTGACTGTGGAGGCCAGGTCATCTGGCGCAGGCAGCACCCCATCACTCTCCTTCATGTTCAAATAGCCCTTACACAGCCTGGAGGTGTGTTTGGGGTCATTGTCCTGTTGAAAAATAAATGATGGTCAAACTAAACGCAAACCGGATGGAATAGCATGCCGCTGCAAGATGCTGTGGTAGTCATGCTGGTTCAGTATGCCTTCAATTTTAAATAAATCCCCAACAGTGTCACCAGCAAAGCACCCCCACACCATCACACCTTTTCCTCCATGCTTCACGTGGGAACCAGGCATGTAGAGTCCATACCTTCACCTTTTCTGTTTCGCACAAAGACACAGTGGTTGGAACCAAAGATCTCAAATTTGGACTCATCAGACCAAAGCACAGATTTCCACTGGTCTAATGTCCATTCCTTGTGTTCTTTAGCCCAAACAAGTCTCTTCTGCTTGTTGCCTGTCCTTACCAGTGGTTTCCTAGCAGATATTCTACCATGGAGGCCTGATTCACACAGTCTCCTCTTAACAGTTGTTCTAGAGATGTGTCTGCTGCTAGAACTCTGTGTGGCATTGACCTGGTCTCTAATCTGAGCTGCTGTTAACCTGCGATCTGAGGCTGGTGACTCTGATGAACTTATCCTCCGCAGCAGAGGTGACTCTTGGTCTTCCTTTCCTGGGGCGGTACGCATGTGAGCCAGTTTCTTTGTAGCGCTTGATGGTTTTTGTGACTGCACTTGGGGACACTTTCAAAGTTTTCCCAATTTTTCGGACTGACTGACCTTCATTTCTTAAAGTAATGATGGCCACTCGTTTTTCTTTACTTAGCTGTTTTTTTCTTGCCATAATACAAATTCTAACAGTCTATTCAGTAGGACTATCAGCTGTGTATCCACCTGACTTCTCCACAAGGCGGCAACTGATGGTCCCAACCCCATTTATAAGGCAAGAAATCCCACTTATTAAACCTGACAGGGCACACCTGTGAAGTGAAAACCATTTCAGGTGACTACCTCTTGAAGCTCAACAAGAGAATGCCAAGAGTGTGCAAAGCAGTAATCAAAGCAAAAGGTGGCTACTTTGAAGAACCTAGAATATGACACATTTTCAGTTGTTTCACACTTTTTTGTTATGTATATAATTCCACATGTGTTAATTCACAGTTTTGATGCCTTCAGTGTGAATCTACAATTTTCATAGTTATGAAAATAAAGAAAACTCTTTGAATGAGGTGGTGTGCAAGGGCTGTAAAATTTAGTATTTTGCCCAAAATTTTTGTTTTTTTGAATAACAGAATATGACAGCAGTATGTAACGCTTGAATTTCACACGTACAGATGCAGCAAGTGCTGTAAAATTTAGTATTTTGCCCAAGAAGGGTGTCTTTTAAAACCCAGAAAATTATAGCTGTATTTCTAGCTTAAATTGCACACTGACTAATTTGGCAGATGCCCCAGATGAAGGGTATTGCAAAAAATGGGTGTTTTTTAAAACCCAGAAAATTATTGAAGTATTTCAAGCTTGTTTTTAACAATCACAGATGCAGCAAAGGCTGCAATATTAAGTACTTTGCCCCAAAATGGGTGTATTTTTAATAACAGAATATGACAGCAGTATATAACGCTTGAATTTCACACGTACAGATGCAGCAAGGGCTATAAAATGTAGTATTTTGCCCAAAATGGTTGTTTTTTTGAATAACAGAATATGACAGCAGTATATAACACTCGAATTTCACACGTACAGACACAGCAAGGGCTGTAAAATTTAGCATTTTGCCCAAAATGGGTGTTTTTTTTTTTTAACCCAGAAAATTATTGCTTTATTTCTAGTTCAAATTGCACACTGACTAATGCGGCAGATGCCCCAAATGGAGGGTATTGCCAAAAATAGGTGTCTTTTAAAACCCAGAAAATTATTGAAGTATTTCAAGCTTGTTTTTAACAATCACAGATGCAGCAAAGGCTGCAGTATTAAGTACTTTGCCCAAAATGAGTGGTTTTTTTTTACTAACAGAATATGACAGCAGTATATAACGCTTGAATTTCCCACTGACAGATGCAGACAAGGCCGCAAATTAAGTATTTTGCCCAAAATGGGTGTTTTTCTTAAATACCAGAATAGCACAGCAGTATCTAAAGCGTGTATCTCACACGTACAGTAATAAATTTGGATTATTGGAACGCAGTGTATTATGAATATCTGTGGCCCCATTGTTGAGAAAAACACATTTTTTTGTCATATGCTAATGACCTAAATGGACGACTGAGGGCCTGACTAAAGCCCTTGAAGCACCATTTTGTTTTACCTCTTCACCTTTAGTCCTTTCCCCTGGATTGGATCTATACATGAGGTATTGTGTTTCCCTGCTGCTCTCCGAGTGCTAATATCTGTCATTCTTCCACGCAATATCTGCTGGTCTTGGTGCTTGCCCAGTGCAGGAGGAGATACACTGATCAAGTTCTGAGAGCAGGAGATACAGCGCAGGCACAGGTAACAGGTCTCAGTGCTTGGAGAGCAACAGGAGAAGACAGAACAAGTGCTGAGACCCATCAACATCCGTGCCTTCTCTGTGACTCTATACACTCTGGTAAACTAGCCCTCTGTATAGAGATCAGGAAGTGCTATGTTGCTTCCTGGATCCAGTCCCAGCAGTCATGTGACCGCTGGGGGTCTTGATTCTTCATTGGCTGCCGGGGTCTTATCAGACCCAGATCAACTCTGCACTGAGATTGTACAGTGCTGTACAGCCTTTGTTGGGGGCTGTATTCCAAGTGTAAAAAATAGTTCCTTTCCCCTTATCAAGCCATTTATTGTATTTGGTATCGCCACGTTCGCATCAACCAGCTTTCTAAAAATATCACATGATGTACCCCGTCAGGTGAATGAAGATAGAAAATCTGCAGCACTCGTCCACTTCAAACAAGTATTATTTTATTCACCAACTAGCAGCAAACATAGTGATGTTTCATTTTAAAGGGGGAGATTTATCAAAGCTGGTGTAAAGAAACACTGGCTTATTTGCCCATAGCAACCAGATTCATCCTTTCATTTTCTAAAGGTGCTGTGAAGGTGGAATCTGATTGGTTGCTATGGGCAACAATTTCCTTTACACTAGTTTTGATGAATCTCAAGCATTGTGATAGTGTCCATAGTATTCCTTAGATAAGTACCCAAAGAAGGTGTGTATCTCACCTCATTAGACTAATCATGCAATTGTGAGGATTATACAAATCCATATAGAAGTATAGATGCACTCAATACAGATGTAATATAGATGGTCGAAACTTAATGCAAGTGATTTCCATGTGCATCACTTCTAACAAGAACGTGGCATAGGCAGTTTTTGGCATCATGATGAATCGCATGTGCCAGTCATCATGCAGGAACAAAGGTCCCGTTTGAGTGGCGGTAAGATGGCCAGTAGAGAAAGAATGTTGTCATTCTAAAGGGTGGTACCACAGTGACGTGCATAGCAACGAGACAGCAGAAGGTCCCGCATGAGTAATATGCAGATCGTGCAGGAGAAGCATGATGTCACTGTAAGGCTGGGTTCACATGGGCATTGTGGGTGCATTGCTGGAACATGCGTGATTTTTCCCCGCGGGTGCAAAGCGTTTTAATGCGTTTTGCACGCGCGTGAGAAAAATCTGCATGTTTGATACCCAGACCCGAACCAGGACTTCTTCACAGAAGTTCGAGTTTGAGTTAGGTGTTCTGTAGATTTTATTATTTTCCCTTATAATAGCATTCTTAATACAGAATGCTTAGTAAAATAGTGATGGAGGGGTTAAAAAATTAATAAATAAATACATTTAACTCCCCTTAATCCACTTGTTCGCGCAGCCCGGCTTCTCTTCTTTCTTCTTCTTTGAGGAAAAGGACCTGTGGTGACGTCCATGGTGATGGATCGTGTGACGGACAATTTGATGAGCGCAGTGACGTCCCCACAGAACCTTTTCCTCCTGGACAGCAAATAAGAAGACAGAAGAGAAGCCGGGCTGTGCGAACAAGTGGATGAGGGGAGTTAAATTATTTTGTATATTTATTTATTTATTTTTTAACCCCTCCAGCCCTATTTTACTAAGCAATCTGTATTAAGAATGCTATTATTTTGCTTTATAACCATGTTATAAGGAAAAATAATAATGATCAGGTCCCCATCCCGATCATCTCCTAGCAACGATGCGTGAAAATTGCACCGCATCCGCACTTGCTTGCGGATGCGAGCGATTTTTCACGCAGCCCCATTCACTTCTATGGTGCCTGCATTGCGTGAAAAACACACAATTGTGAAAATCACTGCTCATGTGCACAGCCCCATAGAAATGAATGGGTCCGGATTCAGTGCGGGTGCAATGTGTTCACCTCACGCATTGCACCCGCACGGATTTCTCGCCCGTGTGAAAGGGGCCTTAGGGCTGGTAACTAAGCAATGGACAACACCGAGGCTGTATCACAAGATATAACGGACATACAGTTAGGGGTGGACGATATATGCGATATGCATGATATGAATCTGTTCAACGATACAGATTTTGTCCATATCGCATGACCACGGAGCGGTAGTGTATTGAAGAAGCTTCTCACCGCTCCGTGGCTCCGGCTCCCAAGTCCGCACCACACTGGACTGGCCAGGGCCTGGTGTGCACACAGCGTCAGCCCGCTGGCTCACACTGTGTGTGACGTCAGGTCCTGCAATGCTGGCTCTGGGGGACATGTCATGTCTGAGGCAGATGATGGCAAATGCCATGGGGCTTGTGGGCTAATGGCACTGGCTCTGGGAGACATGTCATGTCTGAGGCAGATGATGGCAAATGCCATTGGGCTTGGGGGCTGATGGCACTGGCTCTGGGGGACATGTCATGTCTGAGGCAGATGATGTCAAATGCCATGGGACCTCAAATGCATATGGTGCTCTTTCTTGTCTGAATCCCACAGTGTGCCCGAAAGCAGTTGATGATTGTTGTAATCAGGAAAATGATGTACCAAAATCCCTATTACCACTTGTGAAAATGAAAAATTTGGGGTTAAATCATTTAATCTTTATTGGAAGAAATTAAATGTTTCACAGCAAAGTGTTACAGCAAAGGCCTGTGGCGTCAAAATACGAATGACAATCCCTCGATAAATTTCTTGAGGGGTGTAATTTCCAAAATGTTACTTCTTGGGGTTTCCACTGTAGGGGTACCTTTAGGGTCTCTTCAAATGTGAAATAGTATATGTAGCCAAGGGATGTTCCAGGTGCACGGATTCCACTCCATCATGTGTAGGCAATAGAACAAAAACAAAAAGCAATCCAACTCCACCAGAATGAAAATGTAAATCTCCTTCTGCTTTAGTTACAACATATAAAAGCCGCGTTTCAATCGACTAAGCAATCTTAATCATAACATGATTGTTGTTGAGATCGATTAGTCAATTGAAATGTGTCATTTGCACTCACTGCCGGTACCTGTGACTTTTTAATGTTTAAATAAGATGATTTTAATTTTCAGTCTGGTGCAGCTAGATTGCTTTATGTTTTGGTTCTCTTTAAACGTGAAGACCCGAAAACCATTCCAGCAAAATCTGCCATGAGAAAATATGGGATGTTGCCGTGTTCAAAAGAAAAAAAGGTAACAAATTATGGGGGTGATTTTTCCCTATTACCCCTCGTGATAATGAAAAACTATAGACTAAAGTAACATTTTATTGTAAAAAATAAAATAAAATCGATTTTTTATATATATATATATATATATATATATATATATTAGATTTTCAAAGCCAAGTGTTTCTAAATTATATGAAACAACTTTTAGGTCAGAGTCCTCACTACATCCCTTGTAAAACTCCTTTGGTGTAGTTTCCAGAATTGGGTCATTTTTGGGGGGTTTCCACTGTAGGGGTACCTCAGGGTCTCTTTAAATATGACATAGCACCCAAAAACCATTATACCCAAATCCTCTCTCTAAAAACCATATGGTTCTCCTTCCCATCTGAACCTTGCTGTGTGACAGTACAGCAGTTTGTGACAACATATGAGGTGTAAACTGCAAAGAAAAAGTTTCATTTTGCTGTTGACATTTGCTGTGTTACAGGAGGAAAAATGCATTTAAATGTGAATTCTGGGAAAAAATTACATTTTTAAATTCCACCATGATTTTGCTTTAATTCCTTTGTAACACCTAAGGCTGGGTTCACACCTGAGCGTTTTACAGCGCGTTCCTACGCGCTGTAAAACGCTCAACAAGGAGAAACCAATGATTCCCTATGGGAATGGTTCACACTTGGGCGTTTTACAGCGCGTACGATCGCGCTGTAAAACGCCCGACGCTCCAAAAAGTACATGAGCGACTTTTGGGGCGTTTGTGGCCATAGGACACTGTAGTGAATCACACAAACGCGCGTCAAACGCGCGTTTACTATTACAAAAACGCGCATAAAAATGCGCGTAAAACGCGCGTTTGCGCAACGCTCAAGTGTGAACCCAGCCTAAAGGATTAGAAAAGTTTCTAAAATGAGTTTTGAATAATTTTAGAGGTGTGCTTTTCTTATGTAAGTCCCTCCAAGTGACTTACAAAACTGATTTGGTTCTAAAAGTCAGTTTTGGAAATGAATAAAAATATAATATAAAAAATAAATAAAATGCCATTTACAAAACAGTACTAATGTAAAGTAGACATATGGTGAATGTTAATAACAAATTTCTGTAAATTTGGGATTTTTTTTAATAAATAAAGGTAAAACATATCGACTCAAATTTATGACTACACTTATCCAAGCCATTCTGAAAATGTTTTCTCATGACACATTGTACTTCATGTACAGTGTGTCATGAGAAAACATTTTCAGAATGGCTTGGATAAGTAAGTGTTCCAAAGTTATTACTACATAAAGTGACACATGTCAGATTTGCAAGATTAGGCTTGGTCAATAAGTAGGGGTAAATGACCTGACCTGGTAGTGGTTAAAGGAAATCTGTTACTAGAGACCTCCCTCTCAAACTGTTTGCATAGATACACAGCTGTGCTTCACCTGATTTAAAATATTTTTTAATATTCAAATTAGCCCTTTAGTGCAAGGAGGGCGTCACCATTGCTCTTATTGCACCCTAGGTACACTCCTTTCTGTGTCCAGCTCCATCTTCACTGCTTTGCCGCTACCTGGCCTTGTCAATTGGAGTAGCAAGGGAGGTGCTGGCCACAGAAAGGAGTGGAGATAGGGTACAGCATGAGCAATGAGGATAGGTCATCAATATAAAAAGCCCGGAGAACCCCTTTAAACATGAGAAAAATACACCAGAATAGAAAAATATACTTAGGACAAAGTGCAATAAAGCTAAGAGAATTGATATAGCGACACTTTTGAATGGTTACATTAGCAAATTTTCTATAGATTATCACCATTATTTATCATTGCTGTTATTTTCAAAGGTATGGAGAAAGTGCAGGATGCGGATTTTCACTGTTGCCCAAATGGATGATAACAGTATTCAGATGAAAAAAGATCTCCAGATGTTCCTGTATCATCTCCGCTTAAATGCTGAAGTTGAAGTAGTTGAAATGGTTTGTTTTATTCATTTCTTAATTTTTTTGTACTTTTACTGTAAATTGCCTATTTGAATTAAGATGGGTGTTATGAGATGTCCGGAAAACTGTTCTTTTTGGATGTTAAAGGGGTTGTACAAGTTAAATAAAAACTAGCAGCCACTGTAAATGGTCTAAAATAACAATAGAAGCCATAGTTATTCCTTTCCTGCTGCTTCCTGCGCTGTACTCCAGTCCTCGCTGCTGCTGCTGGTCCTTCTGGCTGCAGTTGTGATG